>NC_051083.1:22914983-23089588 GCF_004664715.2 Peromyscus leucopus
AGGATTTTAAAGAATGTGTCTAGGCCAGTAATCCTGCCACGGCTTTTCTCAGGCCTGGAAACAGGTACACCCACCAAAACAATGCTCTCCAGTGAAATTCCGGAGATGGTAAAGGGAGGTGGTAACTGGAATTGAAAGTCTGTATTTCCCAGGAGAGCTTTTATATCAATGTGTCCCCTCTGAAAATAACTTAAAAACAGGGTTTTTATGATGGACAGCCCAAACCCCAGTTAATATGACTATATCTAGTATTCCGTTACACAGCTAAATATTCCCTGTAGTCTTCTTCCCTTATTTTCATCTTGCAGAATCATGTGTGGGATGAGACCATAATGGAGGAAGAAGAGAAAGTACTAATTAGGAGAAAAATGAGATAGCCATCCATGTAAACTAACTGAGGTAGCCATGTAGGCCAGAATAACACTGATACAAGTATTTGCAACATGCTATATTTTATTGAACCAGTGATTGAGGAATTAATGTTTTAGTATGCTTTTGCACATTATTAAGTATTTTAGCCCAAAAGTTATTGCTGTTATAATTGGGTACCCAATTAACTTTCATAAGGTCCTAAATTCTCTTTGCTTTGTTTGTTTCTGATTTGATATCTGAATCCATAAGTGATTCTGACAGGTGTTTTTTTTTTGGTACAATTGGTTTCAATTCAATATAGGTTAAATTATTTCTTCTTGTTTTACATGCTCATTAATTTTAAACATTGCTTTATTGTTTTATTTATTTTTAAAGTAAATTTATTATTTTACAACCTGACCACAATTTCCCCTCCCTTCTCTCCTCCTATTCCTCCCACCTCCCTAAATCCCCTGCCCAAATTAATTATTTTTGAGTTTCTGTTCAGAAAGGGGCAGGTCTCCCGTGGGTATCAACAAAGCATAATATATCAAGTTGCCTTTTATTAAGGTTGGGCAAGGCAAACAAGTATGAGGAATAGGTTAGCAAAAGCCAGCCATTATCACTGATATCACTGGTACAAGTCCACAAGTAGATCAAGCAAAAATACTGTCATATATATATATATATATATATATATATATATATATATATATATATATATATGTAGAGGGCCTAGGTCAGTCCCATGTAGGCTCCCTAGTTTCCAGTTCAGACTTTGTAAGCTTCTATGAGCCCAGGTTAGTTGGTTCTGTGGGTTTTCTTGTGAAAACCTTGACCCACTTGGCTGATAAAATCCTTCATCTCTCTTTTTAGCAGGATTCCCAAGCTCAGCCTAATGTTTGTCTATGGGCCTCTGTATCTGTTTCCATCGTTTACTGGCTGAAGGCCCTCTGGTGACAACTGGGGTAGTCACCAATCTGAGTATACCATAATATCCTTAGGCTCATTACATTAACATTTTTTCCAATTGTATTAGGTTTTATCCTAGGACTCTATGCCATACAGCCTCTGGATTGTGGCACTCCAGGCAGTGTCATAGGTAGGTTCACCCTAGTGGGATGGGTCTCGAGCTGGACAAGTCATTGCTTGGCCACTCCCACAATCTCTACACCACCTTTACCAAAGAACATCCATAGACAGGACAGACTGTAGGTCAAAGGTTGTTTGGCTAGGCTTATGTCCCAATCCCTACTCTTAAAGTCTTTCCTGGTCTCAGATTCAGGCTACATATCCGCTACTAATGCTAGGAGTCTTAACTGGGGTCATCCTAGTAGATACTTGCGAGTTTCCCTTGCAGATGTGGGATGTCATTCTGTATGCTGTGAATGTATGTTGCTCTCATTGGTTGATAATAAATCAGTTTTGGCCAACAGCAATAAGGTTAGGCAGCACAATCAAACTGAGGACTGAGAAGAAGGGTGGAGTCAGGGCAGATGCAGATGCCAGCCAGCTGCTGTGAAATCAAGACATGTAGAAAATGAAGTAACAATCCACAAAACACATGGCAAGGCATAGATAGGAAATATGGGTTAATTTAAATGTAAGAGCTAGCTAGTAATAAGCCGGAGCCATTGGCCAAGCATTTATAATTAATATAAGCCTCTGAGTGGTAATTTTTGAAGTGACTGCTGGGTATAATTGGTCATATGGGACAGAAAGCTCCACCTCAGGCTACGGCAGTTTTCTACCTGAATCTGAAATGCCCTAGATTTCCAGGCAAGTCTTTCAGTACTCTCACCCTCCATCCATGCACCAACATAATCCTTCATGTTCCAATACCTACCTACCCCGATCCACCAAGGAGATCTCTTCTATTTCCCCTTCTCAGGGTGATCCGTGCCCTTGGGCCCTTTTTTTCAACATAGCCTCTCTGGAACTGTGGATTGTAGCATGGTTATTCTTTAAAGCTAATATCCACTTACAAGTGAGTATATGCCATGTTCACTTTTATGAGTCTGGTTACCTCACTCACAATGATTTTTTTCTTATTCCATCTATTTGCCTTCAAATTTCATGATTTCATTTATTTTAACAACTGACTTATACTCCATTGTGTAAATGTACCACATTTTCTTTATTCATTCTTCAGTTGAAGGGCATCTAGGTTGTTTCTACTTTCTGGCTATTATGAAAAAAAACCTAGTATGAACATATTTGAGCAAGTATCTTAATGGTGGGATTGAACTTCCTTTGGGTATATGCTCAGGGGTGGTATAACTTGGTCTGGAGGTAGACCAACCCCAATTTTCTGAGAAAACCACATATTGTTTTCCAATGTGGCTGTAAAGTTGCACCCCATCAGAAAAGGAGGAGTGTTCCTATTGATTAATATCTTCTTCAGCATTCATTTAATAAGCTGTCATTTGTGTTTTTGATCATAGACATCTGACAGTATAAGGTACAATCTCAAAATCATTTTTGATTTAAATTTCCCTGATGGCTAAGGATGCTGAAATTTTCCTTAGGGGGATCTTGGCCATTTGAGATTCATCTGTCCAAAATTCTCTGTTTAGAGTGGTAAATCTAATAAAGATACATAATTGCAAGGAGCAAGCTGAGTAAGGAAAACTATTTGAGAGAAAAAGGGCACAAGAAAATGAAATGGACCTAAATCCTCTTTCAAGGAGATAAATGGATTCAGAAATGGAATAAATGGAGTGGTGACCTCAGGCAATGTGGCACATGATTTTACTCCTAACAGTAGGAGGCAAAGGAAGGCAGATCTCTGTGAGTTCAAGGCAAGCCTGGTAAACAAAGCAAGTTTCAGGACAGGCAAGCTTAGGCAGTGAAGATGTAACACGAATTGCTAAACAGTCTTATTAATAAAAAAAAAAAACAGAGCCAGATATTGGGGTTAAAAACAAGAGATCAGAAAAGCAGAAAGAAGCCAGCCACATTCTCACCAATTGGAGATCCTCAGCCAAAGAGACCTAATTCCTGTATACCCATGCCTAATATGACTTTCTGTTCTGCATCTCATTTCCTCTATCAGCCCATCTACATCACTTCCTCTTCCTGCCTAACTCTATCACTTCTTGACTGTCTGTACAGACCTCCAGGCCTTTATGGTTAGTGCTGGAATTAAAGGTATATACACCATGCCTTGCCCATTTCTCAGTATGGCCTTGAACTCACAGAGATCCAGATGGATCTCTGCCTTCTGAGTGATAATATTAAACGTGTGTGCTACATTGCCTGACCTCTATGTTTACTACAGTGGCTGACTTTTTCCTCTGATCCTCAGATAAACTTTTATTGGGTACTCAGATATAATACCACCACAGAAAGATAGAAAGCTCATAAAGATGTAATTAAACAAGAGGGCTGTGTTCCAAACCTAGCAAGCAGCAGAACTTGACAGCTTTGCCAATGTGGTTCTAGCTCTAGAGCTAAGGATAGATAAAAGGAGTTAAAATCCTGTGGTTCTGGTTATCTAGGGCCAAAGAATCAGCTGTGATTAAGAAGATACCAGAACTACTAAAGGAAAATATTGCTTTGCTGAGATACTTGATTCTCATCAGCTGGAGTTAAGAAGTTAATGGTGATTAAGAAGAGACTAGCATCAGTGAGGTAAAATCTCAAGGGAAGTGTTTCCTGAGAGTATAGAGAAGCTGTATTCCAGAGGTGGCCAAGGTTGTACCTTGTGCTGGCAGCCGGACTTGTAATCTGTAAGCATCACCCAGGTGGTACTAGTTTTGAAGGTATGAAGGGGTCATGGACAGCAGCTGAGGCTTGGCACAGAGAGGCCAGAAAACCCCATTGGTGAAGGTGCAGGCCCAGGACTGAAAAGGTCATGCAGACATGTTGAGGGTTGACACCATAAGAACCTATGATAGGCTATTGGTGAAAGTGCAGCCCAGTTGCAGCAGAAGACCCCAGCATTTTGGAGATGCCACTACCATGGAATGACCACCAAGAACACCAGTAGTAGTAGTCGAGTGGAGCCATATGGAAACTGGAAGACAAGCTCTGTGTACTGCAAAGAGCAGAGCCAAAGAAGTGACCCAAGCCCTTTGAAGAATCCAGAAGATCATGAGTGTATGCCAGATATTGGATGACTGGAATTT
Organism: Peromyscus leucopus; assembly: GCF_004664715.2. Lineage (NCBI taxonomy): Eukaryota > Metazoa > Chordata > Mammalia > Rodentia > Cricetidae > Peromyscus > Peromyscus leucopus. The sequence continues at coordinate 22,919,465 of NC_051083.1, forward strand.
TATAATTACCCAAGATATTAGAGATGACAGAGTCCTGTGATACCTGCCAAGGAGAGCTGGTAACCGGGAATGGAATCATCCTAAGAGAAAGAAGTGAGTTGCAGTCAACAAAACTGAGCAGAATGGGAGACCTGAAGAATGTTTTGACATCAGACATGGAAATGCAGAGTTTTGGGTTTGCCCAGAATGTTTTCTGTCTTTCTTTGGACCAGTATTTCCTTGCTATGCTCTCTTCCCTGCATTTTGAAATGGTAATGTATATACTGTGCCATTAAATGTTGGAAGTATGTGATCTGCTTTTTGATTTGACTTTTATGTGGGATAACAATTAAGAGATTACATGAATCTCAGAAGAGACTTTTGAACATTGTTGAGACTGTGATAGACTATGTGGACATTTGAAATTGGACAAAATGCATTTTGCATTGGGATACTATTAAAGGTTTATGGGAGCCAGAGAGGAGAATGTGATAGTTTGAATGTACTTGGCACATATAAACTCATATGGAGTGGCACTGTAGGAAAGTCTGGCCTTTTTGGAGAAAGTGCAGCGTTGTTTTAGAAGGTTAGATGACACATGCCTTTAATCCAGACTTTGGACTTAGAGCTACCTGCCAGCAGGCAGGGCTCCTGAGGGAAAGACCCTCCCCACCAAGACCCACAGTGGACCCTGCAATATATATATGCCCTGTCCCCATACTCATCTGCCAAAGACACCAGCCAATTGCTGAGGCTTAGAAAACAACCCCCAGCTCTCATTATGCCTAGAGGTGAGTGATTCTGATCATACTCAGTGAACCCTGCCCCTAGGACCCATTCCTTGGCCCGAGCCATTCCCCCAGGAACACCCACCCAACTCCACCCCAGTTGCCAGCCAAAAGGCATGCTCCTGCAGGAAGGCCCCACTTCACAAAGAACCCCCAGCAAACCCTGAAATCCATACACCCTGGCCTCATACCAATCAGACCAAGACACCAGCCACTTCCTGAGGCTTGGAAACCAACCCATAGCTCTCATCTGGCCTAGAGAGAGAGAGCGCACTCTGAAGACAAAGACCTGTCATTGGACCAAGAGTAACCTCAGGACACAGGGAATCTGCCAGCCCTCATTAGACCAAGAGTGGCTTTCTGAGAAGTAGAATCTGCCAGCTCTCATTGGACCAAGAGAGGCCTCCTGAAACAGAATCCATCAGCTCTGACTGGACCAAGAGCCCTGATAAGACCAAGAGCCGATCAGTGAGTAACAGAGTCAACTAGCTTGGGTTGACCCAAGAGAAGCTCCCTGAGACACAGAATCTGCCTGCACCAATTAGACCAAAAGCTAAGATAGGACGCAGATGGCCCCTGAGACACAGATACAACAAGCACAAAGTGGAACAACAGCAACTTGCTCAGACACAGGCACCTCTTATACCCATTACAGGAGAAGATGGGCAGACATCAAGGCAGAAGGACATACAACAACATAAAGAACAATACAGCATCACCAGAACTTTGGCCCTCCTCCAACAGCAAGACCTGAACATCACAAGGTAGAAGGAGCACAAGAAAGAGACCATAAGAATAGCATCATGAAGATGCCAGAGGCCTTTCAAAAATGTAAATGAAATTGAGGAAAAGACAAACAAAAAAGTGGAAGAAATCAATAAAGAAATTGAGAAAAGACAAATAAAAAAATTGGAAGAAACCAATAAATCCCTTAAAGAAAATCATGGAAAAGCAATTAAACAGGTGAGAGATACAGTTCAAGACCTGAAAAGGGACATAGAAACAATGAAGAAGACACAAACAGAGGGAATGCTGTAAATAGAAAATCTGAGTAAACGAACAGGAACACAGATACAAGCATAACCGACAGAACACAAGGGATGGAAGAGAGAATCTCTGGTGTAGAGAATACAATAGAGGAAATAGATTCATCAGTAAAAGAAGATGCCAAAGCCAAAAAAGTCGTGACACAAAATTTCCATGAAATCAGGGATACCATGAAAAGACAAAACCTAAGAATTATAGGGATAGAGGAAGGAGAAGAATACCAATGCAAAGGCACAGAAAATATGTTCAACAAGATCATAGAAGAAAACTTTCCAACTTAAAGAAGGAAATGCCTATGAAGAAACAAGAAGCTTATAGAACACCAAACAGACTAGACCCCCAAAATGTCTCCACACCACATAAAAATTAAACAAATAAACCTACAGAATAAAGAAAGAATATTAAGAGCAGCAAAGGAAAAAGGCCAAGTGACTTATAAGGCATACCCATCAGATTAACACCTGATTTCTCCATGCAGACTTTGAAAGCCAGAAGAACCTGGACAGATGTAATGCAGACACTAAGAGACCATGGATGCCAGCCTAGACTAATTTACCCAGCAAAACTTTCAATCATCATAGATAGAGTGATCAAGACATTCCAAGACAAAACCAGATTTGGACAATACCTATCCACAAATTCAGCCCTACAGAAAGCACTAGAAGAAAAATTACAACATATGAAGTCAGATACACCCTCAAACACACAGGCAATTGATAACCCCACAGCAGTAAACCCAAAAGAAATACAAACAAACTACCACCAAAACATAACAGGAATGAACAAACACTGGTCATTAATATCCCTTAATATCAATAGGCTTAATTCACCCATAAAAAGACACAGGCTAACAGAATGGGTATGAAAGTAGGACCCAACTTTCTACTTCATATGAGAAACACACCTCAAATTGAAAGATAGACACTACCTAAGAATAAAAGGCTGGGAAAAGTCTTTCCAATCAAATGGACTTAAGAAGCAATCTGGTGTAGCGATTATAATATCCAACAAAATAGACTTCAAATGAAAATCAATCAAAAGAGATCAAGAAGAACATTATATACACATCACACAAAAGATCCACCAAGATGAGGTTCCAATTCTGAGCATTTATGTCCCAAACACAAGGGTACCCACATATGTAAAATAAACTTACTGAAGCGTAAACCACACATTAATATTGGGAGATTTCAACACCTCACTCTCATCTCTGGATAGATCTGCAAAATCAAAACTTAACAGAGAAATAAGGGACTTAATTAATGTTATGACTCAAATGGACTTAATCAATATCTACAGAACATTCCATCCTAACAAAAAAGAATATACCTTCTTCTAAGCAACCCATGGAACCTTCTCTAAAATCGACCACATATTTGGCCACAAAGCAAATCTCAACAGATACAAAAATTTGAAAAACCTCCTGTTTTTTATCAGACCACAGTAGTTTAAAGTTAGATTTCAACAACAACAAAATTATAGAAAGCCTACAACCTCATAGAAATTGAAAAATGCTCATCTGAATCACCGAGTCAAGGGAGAAATAAAGAAAGAAATTAAAGACTTCCTGGAGATCAATGAAAATGAATATAATACATACCCAAACTTATGGGACACTATAAAATCAGTGCTAAGGGGAAAAGTCATACTACTAACTGCCCACATAAATAAGTTGGAGAAATCTCACACTAGTGACTTAATAGCACACCTGAAAGCTCTAGAACAAGAAGAAGCAAAGACACCCAGGAGGAATAGACACCAGGAAATAATCAAATTGAGAGCTGAAATCAATAAAATAGAAACAAAGAGAACAAAACAAAGAATTAATGAAACAAAGAGTTGGTTCTTAGAGAAAAATCAACAAGATAGAAAAGCCCTTATCCAAATTAACCAAAAGGCAGAGAGAGAGCATCCAAATCAACAAAACCAGAAATGAAAAGAGACATAACAACAGACATGAGGAATTCCAGTGAATCATCAGGTCATACTTCAAAACCATGTACTCCACAAAATGGAAAATCTAAAAGAAATGGATAATTTTCTGGATAGGTACCACATACCTAAGTTAAATCAAGACCAGATAAACTATTTAAATAGACTAATGACCCCTAAGGAAAGAAAAACAGTCATTAAAAGTCTCCCAGCCCCCCAAAAAAGCCCATGACCAGATGGTTTCAATGCATATTCTACCAAACCTTAAAAGAAGAGATAATACCAATATTCTTTAAATTGTTCCACACAATAGAAACAGAAGGAACATTACCAAACTCCTTCTAAGAGGCTACAATTGCCCAGATTCCCAAACCAAAAAAAGGATGCAACAAAAAGAGAATTACAGACCAAACTCCCTCATGAACATTGATGCAAAAATGCTCAATAAAATATTGGCAAACAGACTCCAAGAACACATCAAAACAATTATCCGCCATGATCAATTAGGCTCCATGCCAGAGATGCAACGGTGGTTCAACATACAAAAGTCTGTCAATTTAATACACCATATAAACAAACTGAAAGAAAAAAAAACATGATCATCTCAATAGATGCTGAAAAGGTCTTTGACAAAACCCAACACCTGTTTATGATAAAGGTTCTCGAGAGATCAGGAATGCAAGGAAAATACCTAAACAAAATAAGGGCAATTTACAGCAAGCCAACAGCCAACATCAAATTAAATGGAAAGAAACTCAAAACGATTACACTAAAATCAGGAACAAGATAAGGCTGTCCACTCTCCCCATACTTATTCAATAGAGTACTTGAAGTTCTAGTTAGAGCAATAAGACAACATAAGGAGATCGAGGGGATACAAATTGGCAAGGAAGAAGTCAAACTTTCATTATTTGCCGATGATATGATAGTATACATAAGAGACCCCCAAAATTCAACCAACCAACTCATACATCTGATAAATACCTTCATCAAGGTGGCAGGATACAAGATTAACTAAAAAAAAAAATCAGTAGCCCACCTACATACAGATGAAAAATAGGCTGAGAAACCAGAAAAACATCACCCTTTCCAATAGCCACTCTAACTATGCAAGCAACGGACCTGTATGATAAGAACTTTAAGTCCATGAAGAAAGAAATGGAAGAAGATATCAGAAAATGGAAAGATCTCCCATGCTCATGGATAGGTAGGATTAACATAGTAAAAAGGGCAATCTTACAAAAAGCAATCTACTGATTCAATGCAATCCCCATCAAAATCCAAACGCAGTTCTTTACTAACTTCAAAAAAACCAATACTCAACATCATATGGAAAAAAAAGATAGCCAAAAGCATCTTATACAATAAAACAACCACTTGGGTCATCATGATCCCTGACTTCAAGCTCGAATAAAGGGCTACAGTAATAAAAACAGCTTGGTACTGGTATAAAAACCAACATGTGGACCAATGGAACCAAACTGAAGACCCTGACATTAATCTACACACCTATGAATATATGACTTTTTAAAAAAGAAGCCAAAGCTGTACAATGGAGAAAAGAAAGCATCTTCAACAAATGGTGCTGGCATAACTGAATGTCAACATGTAGAAGACTGCAAATAGATCCATATCTGTCACCATGCACAAAACTTAAGTCCAAGTGGATCAAAGACCTCAACAAAAATCCAGTTACTCTGAACCTGATAGAAGAGAAAGTAGGAAGCAGTCTTGAATGCATTGGCACTGGAGATCACTTCCTAAATATAACACCAGTAGCACAGACACTGAGAGAAACGATTAATAAATGGGACCTCTTGAAATTGAGAAAGTTTTGTAGGGCAAAAGACATGGTCAACAAGACAAAATGCCAGCTGACAGAATGGGAAAATATCTTTACCAAGCCCACATCTGATAGAGGGCTGATATCCAGAATATATAATGAACTCAAGAAATTAGACATCAAAATAACTAACAGTCCAATTAAAAAATGAGTTATAGAGCTAAACAGAATTCTCAACAGAAGAAGCTCAAATAGCTGAAAGACATTTAAGGAATTGCTCGACATCCTTAATCATCAGGGAAATGCAAATCAAAACAACTCTGAGATACCATCTTACACCTGTCAGAATGGCTAAGATCAAAAACACTGAAGACAGCTTGTGTTGGACAGGATGTGGAGCAAGGGGAACACTCATCCACTGTTGGTGGGAATGCAAGCTTGTACAGTCACTTTGGAAATCAGTATGGCGGTTTCTCAGAAAATTGGGAATCAATCTTCCTCAAGACCCAGCAATACTACTCTTATGCATATACCAAGGGAATGCTCAATCATAACAGAAGGACATGTGCTCAACTATATTCGTAGCAGCTTTATTTGTAATAGCCAGAACCTGGAAACAACCTAGATGCCACTAAACTGAAGAATGGTTAAATAATATGTGGTACATATACACAATGGAGTACTGCTCAGCAGAGATAAACAATGACATCATGAGGTTTGTAGGCAAATGAATGGAAGTAGAAAATATCATCCTGAGTGAGGTAACCCAGACTCAGAAAGCCAAACATGGTATGTACTCACTCATAAGTGGATACCAGATGTAAAGCAAAGGCTCACCAGACTGCAACCCACAGCTCCAGGGAGGCGAGCTAGTAAGGAGGACCCTAGGAAAGACACAGGGATCACACAGCAATGAAGAAATGGATGAGATCTACAGGAGCAAACTGGGTGTGGGTGGGTAATAGAGGGCAAAGAATGGGTGATGAGAGCTTAGAAGAGTGGGAAGTTAGAACTGGAATTTGAACAGAGTAGCAGAGCAAGGAAAGAGATGCCATGATAAATGAAGGCACCATGGGTATAAGGAGAAGGAGAGTGCTAGGAAAGTTCCTAGGATTCCACAAGGATGACTCCACCATAGACTACTCGCAATAGTTGAGAGGGTGCCTAAGCTGGTCTGCTCTGGTAATTGGATAGCTGAATACCCTAATTGTCATCATAGAACACTCATCCAGTGACTGATGGAAGCAGATGCAGAGATCCAAGGAAGCATGCCAGGCAGAGATCTATGAGTCCAATTGATGAGAGAGAGGAGGGATTCCATGAGCAAGAGATATCAAGACCATGACTGGAAAAATTACAGAGACAACTAGCCAAACTAGTGGAAACACATGAACTGTGGCCCAACAACTGAGGAGCTCCCATAGTACAGAACTTGGCCCTCTGGATAAGCAAGACAGTAGTTTAGCTTGAACTGTATAGGAGGCCCCCAGGCAGTGGGATCAGGACCTGTCCCTAGTACATAAGCCTGCATTTTGGAGCTTAGTACCTATGGTGAGACACTTTGCACAACCTTGGTGCTGGGAGGAGAGACTTGGACCTGCCTCAACTGAATGTACCAGGTTGGGCTGACTCCCCAAGGGAGACCTTGCCTTGGAAGAGGGGGGAATGCAGGTTAGGTTAGGGGAGGAAGGCTGGGGGATGGGAGGAGAGAGGACAGGGAAATCTGTGGTTGGTATGTAAAATGAATAGAAAATATCTTAATAAAAAGTGAATACTTTCAACAACATAAAGAGCAATATGGTGCCACCAGAATCTATGTGTTCTACAACATCAAGACCTGAACATCCCAGCATAGAAAATACAGAAGAAAATGACCTTAAAAAGTTTATTAAGATGATAGAGGCCTTTAAATAGGAAATGGAGAATTTCAATAAAGAAATTGAGGAAAGGACAAACAAAAAATTGGAAGAAATCAATAAATCCTTTAAAGAAAGCCAATAAAACTAAGAAAATCAATAAAATAGGTCAAGGAAACAGTTCAAGACTTGAAAATTGAAATAGAGGCAACAAAGAAAGCACAAACCAAGGGAATTCTGGAAATTGATAATCTCAGTACATAAACAGGATGTAAGCAAAACCAACAAAATGCAAGAGATGGAAGAGAGAATTTCTGATGTTGAAGATACAATACAGAAAATAAATTCATCAGTCAAAGAAAATATTAATGTCAACAAAATCATAATAAAATATGTCCAGGAAATCTGGGCCACCTTGGGAAGATCAAACCTAAGAATAATAGGGATAGAAGGAGAAGAATACCAAATCCAAGGCACAGAAAATATATTCAACAAAATCATAGAAGAAAACTTTCCCAACCTAAAGGAGATGCCTAAAAAGATACACGAAGTTGGCAGCACTATTGGTGAAATTATTAAGGCCACTCCACATAGTTAAAAGGGAGGTTTATTTAGTGGCATAACATGCAAATAAAGGGATAGGTAGGTTGCAGTGTCTGGGGAAGACATAGCGCAGTCCAGCAGTGCTCTCTAGAGAACTCTCCTCTGTCTACCTCTAGTGTCCAGGGTCCAGAAACCAAGCAAGGGTGGCACATCTGGATCTCTGGTTTTCAGGGTGCTCTCTTGGCCCTGACTTGTAGGCGTGACAGTTACCAAAGCCTCAATGAGTGTTGGAACTTCCAGATCAAAGCTGGAATGGCTACCCACTACATCTTCCCCTTTTGTCTAAATAAGAAGGTTCTAACTTAATACAAGAAAATAAACAAAGGAATGGTTATCAAATATTGTCCAGGAGTAATGAGGGATAATGACCTAGATAAGATGGAACTACAATCAATTCAAACAATATCAAGCAAGAAACACATACTAAAATCCAGAGAAGTCTAGAGCACAGGTAAATGGTATGTTACAAAGATCATTCCAAAAGGTGTCCTATCCTAAAGAACCTGAATCTAATACTTAGTATGTTCTCTCTAAGATTATATATATACACACACACACTAAGTTGTAACTATAACTGCTAGTCTTCAATCCCATCAAAGACTTGAGAAGAAATATAATGGTACCTGAGACATGGTAGATGGATGCAAGCAACTTTCGGGAATGTTGCAAGAGGAGACCGAGACAGCTGGCAGCCTGGACAATCACCTAATGTTTCTCAGCATTGTTGGTGCATTCAAATTGGCTAAAGGACTAGAGTATCTGACAGACCATTTTCAGAAGCAGGAATTCTGAAAGACCATCTTACCCTGTCTTGGCAGAGTACAGTGGTCACTTTCCTTGTGTCCCACTTGTCCAGAAAGGACAGCATTCATACTGTCAGCAGTTGAGGCAAGGGCAGTTCTTTGCCTAGTAGGCCATTTTGTGCCAAGAGTACAAACTTCCAAATGGAAATGTCTTAGAAGCCAACGTTCTCTCGGGATCAAATTGGTGTTGCCAGGAGCAATTGTTTCTCATGTCAACAGAATTCTAAGTTATTTACATGCCATATTCTCTAGGTCTATGAAGTGTTTGAAGATTACCTGTCCATCTGACCTATATATCTGTAAATCTGGATAACCTAACTAACATAACTATAGAAATGACAAGCATAGGCGACTATAATTCTATAAGCCTTATCTACTGAAATAACCTAAAGACTAAGGCTTCATATAAACAAGGTATACACTCCATAAGCAAAGTTATGGTAAAGACTTCAAAATTGTGACAATACACAAGATAATTATAAGAGAGGTAGGATTATATAGTTCAATATGCAATATGACAATAATCTTAAATATATATCAGTATACACAATATCCTAAACAGAAGTAGAACATACATAAAGTATGACAGATATAAATTTACATTTGTATCAATATACAAATATTTCAACTAAGAGTAGAAATATATGTACATTATAACAAATATAGTTCTTTATTTTTATCAATATACAAATTATCTTAAACAGGAATATAAAAATAGTTTACATTTCTATCAATATATAAGAATCCATAACAGTGCAAATTACAGTGCAAATTATCTAAGGCTGCTATTTTACTAAATTTGTTTACTAGTATATACAATAATCTACCATAATATCTTATACCCATCCATTCCATTTCTTCCCCCCCCCCCGTTTTTAGGAGAATACTGAGTTTAATATTTTCTTCCACCCCCAACCCTATAACCATCGTCCATAACCCTGAGAAATATGAAACCTTAGGGAGAAGGGGTGTCGTTTTCTTAGAACTGCTTCCTGCTGCTTTGCAGGTGATGGTATCTCTGTTGGGTATTGTGAGAAAGCTCAGATAGTTGAATCTCAGTTAGACTAACTGTAGATTCCACAGCAAGTCTTGGAGTAATGGGTAAAATTGTCTGAAATTTTAGCAAGAAGTGTAGTAAGATGATGATTACGATGGCATCATTCTGGATTGGGTTGAGTTGTTGTTGTTGGGGCCCCATCTTCCTTCTGGAGACTTCAGAGATTGGTATTGGAAAAACTTATTTTTTTGTTTTTTGTTTTTGTTTTTCAAGACAGGGTTTCTCTGTGTAGCTTTGCACCTTTTCCTGGAACTCACTTGGTAGTCCAGGCTGGCCTCGAACTCACAGAGATCCGCCTGGCTCTGCCTCCCAAGTGCTGGGATTAAAGGCGTGAGCCACCACCGCCCGGCTGAAAAACTTATTTTTTATCAAAATGGAAAGTTTGGATTTAAAGAGGACATAACATGTAAGAAAGGATTCCAAGAAATCAAGAGTAAGCATGGAGAGAATTAGAATCTTGAAAACGCCAGATATTGGTGAAATTATTCAGGCCAGTCCACGTAGTTAAACGAGAGGTTTATTTTGTGGGGTAATGAAGGGATAGGCTACAGGGTCTGGAGAAGACATAGCGCAGTCTGGCAGTGTTCTCTGGAGAACTATGTTCAGTGGACCTCTTGCGTCCAGGGTCCAGGAGGCAAGAGAGGGTGGTGCATCCTGATCTCTGGTCTTCAGGACCCTCTCTTGGCCCCACCTTGTAGGCGGGATAGTTACCCAGCCTCAATGGGGATTGGAATGTCCAGACAAAAGCAGGAATGGCTGCCCACTACTCCTGGAGCTGTGGGTTGCAGTCTGGTTATTCTTTGCTTTACATCTAGTATCCACTTATGAGTGAGTACATACCATGTTTGTCTTTCTGAGTCTGGGTTGCCTCACTCACGATGATATTTTCTAGTTATATTCATTTGCCTGCAAACCTCATGATGTCATTGTTTTTCTCGGCTAAGTAGTACTCAATTGTGTATATGTACCATATTTTATTTATACATTCTTCAGTTGAAGGGCATCTTGGTTGTTTCCGGGTTCTGACATTAAAAATAAAGCTGTGATGATCATAGCTGAGCATATGGACTTGTGGTATAATTGAACATTCCTTGGGTATATGCCCAAGAGTGGTATACCTGGGTCTTGAGGAAGATTGATTTCTGATTTTTTTTTTTGAGAAAGCACCATATTGATTTCCAAAGTGGCTGTACAAGTTTTCATTCCCACCAACAGTGTAGAGGTGTTCCCCTTGCTCCACATCTTCTCCAACTTAAGCTGTCTTCAGTGGTTTTGATCTTAACCATTATGACAGGTGTTAGGTAGTATCAGAGTTGTTTTGATTTACATTTCCCTGATGACTAAGGAAGTTGAGCAATCCCTTAAATGTTTTTCAGCCATTTGAATTCTTCTGTTTTGAATTCTGTTTTTAGCTTTATAGCACATTTTTAATTTGACTATTAGATATTTTGATGTCTAGCTTCTTGAGTTCTTTATATATTCTGGATATCAGCCCTCTGTCAGACGTTGGGTTGGTGAAGATATTTTCCCATTCTGTAGGCTGCCGTTTTGTCTTATTGACTGTGTCCTTTGCCCTACAAAAGCTTCAGAGTTTCAAGAGGTCCCATTGATTGATTGTTTCTCTCAGTGTCTGTGCTGCTAGTGTTATATTTAGGAAGAGATCTCCAGTGCCAATATGTTCAAGACTGCTTCCTACTTTCTCTTCCATCAGGTTCAGAGTAACTGGATTTATGTTGAGGTCTTTGATCCACTTGGACTTAAGTTTTGTGCATGTTGACAGATATGGATTCCTGATTTCTCCAAGACCTTTATCATGAAGGGTTCTTGGATTTTTGTCAAAGGCTTTTTCAGCCTCTAGTGAGATGATCATGTGGCTTTTTTTCTTTCAGTTTGTTTATATGGTGGATTACATTGACATATTTTCATATGCTGAATCCCTGTTACATCTCTGGGATGAAGCCTACTTGATAATGGTGGATAATTGTTTTGAAGTGTTCTTGGAGTCTGTTTGCCAACATTTTATTGAGTATTTTTGCATCAATGTTCATGAGGGAGATTGGTCTGTAATTCTCTTCTTTTGTTGCATCTTTGTTTGGCTTGGGAATCAGGGTAATTGTAGCTTCATAGAAGGAGTTTGGTAACACTCCTTCTGTTTCTATTGTGTGGAAAAATTTAAAGAGTATTGGTATTATCTCTTCTTTTAAGATTTGGTAGAATTCTGCATTGAAACCATCTGGCATTGGCCTTTTTTTTGTTTAGAAGACTTAATGACTGATTTTATTTCCTTAGGGGTTATTGGTCTATTCAAATCAATTTCTGGTCTTTATTTAATTTGGTAAGTGGTACCTATTCAGAAAAATGTCAATTTCTTTCAAAATTTCCAATTTGGTGGAGTACAGGTTTTTGAAGTATGACCTGATGATTCTCTGGATTTCCTCAGTGTTAGTTGTTATATATCCATTTTCATTTCTCATTTTGCTAACTTGGATGTTCTCTTTCTCTCTGCCGTTTGGTTCGTTTGGGAAGGGCTGTGTATCTTGTTGATTTTCTCAAAGAACCAACTCTTTGTTTCATTGATTCTTTGTATTTTTCTTTTTGTTTCTATTTTATTGATTTCTGCTCTCAATTTGATTATTTCCTGGTGTCTATTCTTCCTCAGTGACTTTGCTTCTTTTTGTTCTAGAGCTTTCAGGTGTGCTGTTAAGTCACTAGTGTGAGATTTCTCCAACTACTTTATGTGGGCATTTAGTGCTATGAATTTCCCTCTTGGCACTGATTTCTTAGTGTCCCATAAGTTTGAGTATGTGGTATGTTCATTTTCATTGATCTCCAGGAAGTCTTTAATTTCTTTCTTTATTTCTTCCTTTACCCATTTGTGATTCAGTTGAGCACAATTCAGTTTCCATGAGATTGTAGGTTTTCTGTAATTTTTGTTGTTGTTGAAATCTAACTTAAACCATGGTGGTCTGATAGACTACAGGAGGTTATTCCAATATTTTTGTATCCTTTGAGATTGCTTTGTGGCTGAATATGTGGTCGATTTTAGAGAACGTTCCATGGGATGTTGAAGAAGGTATATTCTCTTTTGTTAGGATAAAATGTTCTGTAGATATCGATTAAGTCCATTTAAGTCATAACATCAGTTAAGTCTCTTATTTCTCTGTTAATTTTCAATTTGGCTAACCTGTCCAGTGGCAAGAGTGGGTGGGGTGTTAAAGTCTCCCTCTATTAATGTGTGAGGTTTTATGTGTGATTTAAGCTTTAGCTATGCTTCTTTTACATATGTGTGTGCCCTTGTGTTTGGGGCATAAATGTTTAGAATTGAAACTTCATCTTGGTGGACCTTTCCTGTGATGAGTATGTAATGTCCTTTTTGATCTCTTTTCATTGATTTTAGTTTGAAGTCTATTTTGCTGGATATTAGGATGGCTACACCAGCTTGCTTCTTAAGACCATTTGATTGGAAAGACTTTTCCCAGCCTTTTATTCTTAGGTAGTGTCTATCTTTGAAATTGAGGTGTGTTTTTTGTATGCAGCAGAAAGATGGGTCCTGCTTTTGTATCCATTCTGTTAGCCTGTGTCTTTTTATAGGTAAATTAAGCCCATTGATATTAAGGGATATTAATGATCAGTGATTGTTCATTCCTGCTACCTTTTGGTGGTAGTGTGCTGGGGGGTGGTGTGTATGTCAAATGGCTCTGATTGGTCAATAAATAAAACACTGATTGGCTAGTGGCCAGGCAGGAAGTAGGTGGGACAAGGAGAGAGGAGAATTCTGGGAAGCTGAAGGCTGAGGCGGAGAGACACTGCCAGCCACCGCTATGACCAGCAGCATGTGAAGATGCCGCTAAGCCACCAGCCACGTGGCAAGGTATAGATTTATGGAAATGGATTAATTTAAGCTATAAGAACAGTTAGCAAGAAGCCTGCCACGGCCATACAGTTTGTATGCAATATAAGTCTGTGTTTACTTGGTTGGGTCTGAGCGGCTGTGGGACTGGCGGGTGATAAAGATTTGTCCTGACTGGGCCAGGCAGGAAACCTCTAGCTACAGTAGTGTGTGTGTACTTCTCTTCTTTGGGGTTTACTGCTGTGGTGTTATCTATTGCTTGTGTTTTCGTGGGTGTATCTGACTTCCTTAGGTTGGAATTTTCCTTCTAGGGCTTTATAGGGCTGTATTTGTGGATAGGTATTTTTTAAATATGATTTTGTCTTGGAATGTCTTCTTCACTCTGTCAATGGTGATTGTAAATTTTACCGGGTATATCAGTCTAGGCAGGCATCCATGGTCTCTTAGTGTCTGTCCAGGTCCTTCTGGCATTCAAACACTCCATTAAGAAACTGGGAGTTATTCTGATGGGTTTGCCTTTATTAGTCACTTGGCCTTTTTCCTTTGCTGCTCTTAATATTCTTTCTTTATTCTGTAGGTTTAGTTTTTTAATTATTATGTGGTGAGGGGAATTTTTTGGCGGGATCTACTCTGTTTGGTGTTCTATAGGCTTCTTGTATCTTCATAGGTATTTCCTTCATTAAGTTGGGAAAGTTTTCTTCTATGATCTTGTTGAATATATTTTCTGTGCCGTTGAGTTATTATTATTCTCCTTTAAGTGAGCAGCCTTTACAATCAAATGTCTTTCTGCAGTTAAAAATCCTGAAGACAACACATTCCAGATTCTCTGTGTGATATTCATCTTTATGTGGCTTATTTTTTATATTACTTTTACTTTCTCTTTGAAGATTTTATTTTTTAAAACTATCTATTTCTTTATATAGCTGTATATATTACTTTTTTCTCTCTTCCAGGCCTTCATACATTTTTATACACATTGTAAACCATTTAGAGGTTTATCCCAACTGAATCTCTATTATTGTGGATATATTGCTTTAAGCTGTAGCATTCTCAGCCCACCTCAGCTTTCCAACATGATGGAACTTTGTTTACCACCAGCTTCGGGTGTGCATGGTGACAGATATGGATCTGTTGGCAAACATTCTCAGAACATTGGGAATCATTCTACCTAAAGACCAGTGATACCACTTTTGAGCATTTACCCAAATGATGCTCAGTCTTTCAATGAGGATACCTGCTCATGTATGTTCACAGCAGTATTATTTGTAAGAGCCAGAACCTGGAAACAATGATTTCAATTTTTCAACTGAAAAATGGATAAAGAAAATGTGGTTCATATACACAATGGAGTACTACTCAGGAGAGAAAAAACAATGGCATCGTGAGGTTAGCCGGCAAATGGATAGAACTAGAAAATATCATCCTGAGTGAGGTAACCCAGAGTCAGAATGGCAGACAAGGTATGTACTCACTCATAGATGGATACTAGATATAAAGCAAAGGATAACCAGACTTCAACCCATAGCTCCATGGAGGCTAGCTAGTAAGAAGGATGCTAGGAAGGAAGTATGGGTCACCCGGTGATGAAGAAATGGATGAGTTCTACATATGAAAACTGGGGGTAAGGAGGGTAATGGAGGACAAGGGATGGAATGGGATATGAGAACTTAGGGGAGAGGGAGGTTCCAACTGGAATAGGAACAGAGTAGGAGAGCAAGGAAAGAGATACCATGATAAATGAAGACCCCCATGGGAATAGGGAGAGGCACAGTCCTAGGGAGAGTCCCAGGAATCCTCAAGGATGATCCCTCCATAGACTACTGGCAATATTCAAGAGGGTGCCTGAGCTGGCCTACTCTGTTGATTGGATGGCTGAATACCTTAACCATCATTATGGAACCCTCATCCAGTGACTGATGGAAACAGATGCAGAGATCTATGACCGGCTGGCAGGTGGAGATCCAGGAGTCCAATCCATGAAATAGAGAGGGGATGTTATGAGCAAGAGATATAGAGACAATATTTAGAAAAAGTACAGAGACAACTAGCAAAACTAGTGGAAACATATGAACTGTTCACCAATACCTGAGGAGCCCCCATGGTACTGGACTAGACCCTGTGGATAAGCAAAACAGTGGTTTAGCTTGAACTGTTTATGGGATCCCCCAGGCAGTGGGATTGGGACTGGTCCCTAGTACATGAGTTGGCTTTTTGGAGCCTAGAGTCTATGGTGAGATACTTTGTGCAGCCTTGGTGCAGAGACTTAGACCTGCCTCAACTGATTGTACCAGGCTCTGCTGACTACCCATGTGAGACCTTGCCTTGGGGAGGTGGGATTCAGGGGTGGGCTGTGGGGGAAGCCTAGTTGGTGGGAAGAGGGAAGAGAGGGAAATCTGTGGTTGGTATGTAAAATGAATAGAAAAATCTCATAATAAAAAACAACAGAGGAATAAGCATAATTCAAAAAGTAGAGAAAGGAAAACAAAATGCAAAAAAAAACAAAATCCAAAACAATTAATGTTTCCATTGCTTTTGAAAAAAGTTAATAATAGCAGTGAAAAATAGCTGTGCTAGGCAGGTATTAATTTCCAAAGTTGTAGAAAGCTTTGAAAAATTATTAATCCATTTTTGAGAAACTGTTACACCCTTGAGGCATCATAATCCATGCTTTTAATCTCTCCATGCAAAAGACATGCAGATATCTGTGAGTTTGTGGCCAGTCTCACATACATAGAGAAGTTCAGTCCAATGTATACTGTGAGACTATGATTAAGATATCTTGATGTCTGAGAGTAACAGAGTTTGAAGTAAAACACAGAATGATAAAAGGAGGATATTTTTCAATTCAAAACAAAATACCCTGTAGTTTCACATACATACAATCTGTTATTACTGACAATGCATAATTTGTGTCTATATCTAAGATGATTTCAGAGGGTAAGATGGCCCAAAAAATCTCTATTGAAGACATTTTGCTCAAATTAAAATATCTGTTCTTCTACCACACAAATATATTTTTCCCTTTTTCAAATAACTGTGTATGCTATGCACATCAGGCATTGTAGTACTTATTTATAAATGATTTCAAAAGTAAACTTTTCTTTTAAAGATTATTCACATACAAAGTGAAGTTAAACACACTGGTCCTTTATGGCTAAGTATGGCTAGGAAGTTGTCTTCCTTGCTCATAATCCACCATTCAGCCTTAGTAGCCATGGAAACCTAAGAATTTTTAAAGAGAGTTAATTCTCTGTCAACTGGCAGTCACTAACATTTGGTCTTCCTAGAAGCGAAAAAGAGGCAAGTATTTTACATTCCAAGGTGGTTTTATTATTCACATTTTATTTCACAGGACACAAAATGCCAGAAAGGGCATTTACATGAGAGTAAGTGTGTGTAAATGCTCAGGAATATCATAAGTGTCAAGAAGCCCATGTGGGACTGCAGGTAATCATTGAGCTGCCCTGCAGGTTTTATTTGTGTAGCTCTCTGATGTTGAGTATGTGAGTTAGCCCCTCTCTGTTGTTCCCTTACCTACAAAATGGGGAAAATGATTGAATGGGAATCCTTAGAGAGTCAGTAATATCAGATGTATGAACACTCCTGAAGTGTTTAAATGAGGTTATAATTAAGCCAAGGACAGGAGGTGAATGGAATTTTCCTTCTCTTGCATTCTGTAGGGCTGGGTTAGTGAGTAGGTAGTGTTTAAATCTGGTTTTGTCTTGGAATGCCTTGTTCACTCCATCTATGGTGATTGAAAGTACTAGTCTGGGCTGGCATCCATGGTCTCTTAGTGTGTGTGTTACATCTGACCAGGTCCTTCTGCCTTTCACAGTGTCCATTGACAATTGGGTGTTATTCCGAAGGGTTTGCCTGATGTTTTTGAGTTAATCTTGTATCCTGCCACCTTACTGAAGGAGTTTATCAGCTGTAGGAGTTCCCTGGTAGAATTTTTGGGTCAATTATGTATACTATCATATCATCTGCAAATAATGAAAGTTTGACTTCTTCCTTTCCAATTTGTATCCACTTGATCTCCATTTGTTGTCTTATTGCTCTAGCTAGAACATCAAGTTTTCTATTGAATAAGTATGGGGAGAGTGGACAGCCTTGTCTTGTTCCTGATTTTACTGGAATCGCTTTGAGTTTCTCTCCATTTTATTTGATGTTGGCTGTCGGCTTGCTGTAAATTGCCTTTATTATGTCTAGGTATGTTCCTTGTATTCCTGATCTCTCTAGATCCTTTATCATGAAGGGGTGTTGGATTTTATCAAAGGCTTTTTCAGCATCCAATGAGATGATCATGTGGTTTTTTCCTTTCAGTTTGTTTATATGGTGTACTACATTGACTGATTTTCCTATGTTGGACCATCCTTGCATCCCTAGGATGAAGCCTACTTGTTTATGGTAAATAATTTTTTTGATGTGTTCCTGGATTCACTTAGCCAGTATTTTATTGAGTATTTTTGCATCAATGTTCATGAGGGAGATTGGTCTGTAACTCTCTTTTTTTGTTGCATCTTTGTGTGGTTTGGGTATCACGTAACGATAGCCTCATAAAAAGAATTTGGTAATACCCCTTCTGTTTCTATGTTGTAGAAAAATTTGAAGAGTATTGGTATTAGCTCTTCTTTGAAAATCTGGTAGAATTCTGCGCTGAAACCATTTGGTTCTGAGCTTTTTTGGTTAGGAGAATTTTAATGACCATTTCTATTTCCTTGGGGAATATTGGTCTATTTAAACAGTTTTATCTGGTCTTGATTTAACTTAGGTATGGGGTACCTATCCAGAAATTCATCCACTTCTTTCAGATTTTCCAATTTTGTGGAGTAGATGTTTTTTGGAGTATAACCTGCTGATTCTATGGATTTCCTCATTGTCAGTTGTTATGTCCCCCTTTTCATTTCTGATTTTGTTAATTTGGATGCTCTCTCTCTCTGCCATTTGGTTAATTTGGATAAGGGCTTATCTATCTTGTTGACTTTCTCAAAGAAACCACTCTTTTCTTATTGATTCTTTGTATTGTTCTTTGTTTCTATTTTATTGATTTCAGCTCTCAATTTAATTATTTCCTGGCGTCTGTTTCTCCTGGGTGAATTTGCTTCTCCTTGTTCTAGAGCTTTCAGTTGTGCTGTTAATTCACTAGTGTGAGATTTCTCCAACTTCTTAATGTGGACATTTAGAGCCATGAATCTTCCTCTTAGCACTGTTTTCATGGTGTTCCATGAGTTTGGATATGTTGTTCATTATTTTCATCGAATTCTAGGAAATCTTTAATTTCTTTCTTTATTTCTTCTTTGACCCATTGTTGATTCATTTGGGCATTATTCAGTTTGCATGAGATTGTAGGCTTTCTGTAATTTTTGTTGTTATTCAGGTATAACTTTAAGCCATGGTGGCATGATAAGACACAGGAGGTTATTTCAATTTTTTTTGTATCGGTTGAGATTTGCTTTGTGACCAAGCATATGGTCGATTTTGGAGAAGGTTCAATGGGGTGCTGAAAAGAAGGTATATTCTTTTTTCTCAGGGTGGAATATCCTGTAGATAATTATTAAGTCTAATTGAGTCATAATGTCTGTTTTTTTCCCTTATTTCTCTGTTAAGTTTCTGTCTGGCAGACCTGTCCATTGGTGAGAATGGGGCGTTGAAGTTTCCTACTACTATTGTATGGGGTTTGATGTGGGATTTAATCTTTAGTAATGCTTCTCTTAGGAATGTCAGTTCCCTTTTATTTGGGGTATTAAATATTCAGAATTGAGACTTCATCTTTTCGGCTCTTCCCTGTGATAAATATATAGTGTCCTTCCTCATCTCTTTTAGTTGATTTTAATTGGGAGTCTATTTTATTAGCTATTAGGATAGTTGCACCAGCTTGCTTCTTAAATCCATTTGATTGGAATGTCTTTTCCCAGCCTTTTATTCTGATGTGTGTCTATCTTTGAAGTTGAGGTGTGTTTCTTGTATGCAGCAAATGGATGGATCTTGTTTTCATATCCATTCTTGTTAGCCTGTGTCTTTTTAATAGGTGGATTGAGACCATTGATATTGATGGATATTAATGACCAGTTATTGTTAATTCCCATTATTTTTTGGTGGTAGTGTTGTATGTTTCCCTTCTTTGGTATTTTTTGGTATGGGTCTATCTATTGCCTGTGTTTTCATGGTTGTATCTAACTTCCTTAGGTTGGATTTTTCCTTCCAGTGCTTTCTGTAGGGCTGGATTTGAGGAGACATATTGTTTAAATCTGGTGTATCATGGAATATTTTGTTTACTCTGTCTATGTTGATTGAGAGTTTTGCTGGGTATAATAGTCTGGGTTGGCATCCATGGTCTCTTAGTATCTGCATAACATTTGACCAGGACCTTATGGCTTTTATAGTCTCCATTGAGAAGTCAGGTGTTATTCTGATGGGTCTGCCTTTATATGTTACTTGGCCTTTTTCGTTGTAGCTCTTAATATTTTTTGTTTATTCTGTATGTTTAGTGGTTAGATTATTAAGTGGCCAGGGACTTTTTTTTTATGGACCCAGTCTGTTTTGTGTTCGGTAACCTCTTGTATTTTTATAGGCATTTCCTTCTTTAGTTTGGGAAAGTTTTCTTGTATGATTTTGTTGAATATATTTTCTGTGCCTTTGAGTTGGTGTTCTCCTTCTTCTGTTCCTATTATTCTTAGGTTTGGTATTTTCATGGTGTCATAAATTTCCTGGACATTTTGGGTCATGACTTCATTTGATTTAGTGTTTTCTTTGACAAGTGAATGTATTTCTTCTAATGTATCTTCAATGCCAGAGATCTGCTCTTCCATCTCTTGTATTCTGTTGGTTATACTTGCATCATCAGTTCCTGTTCATTTACTCAGATTTTCCACTTCCAGCATTACCTAAGTTTGTGTATTCTTTATTGACTCCATTTCAGTTTTGAAATCTTGAACTGTTTCCCTCACTTGTTTAAGTGCTATCTCTTGGCTTACAAGGTATTTACTGATTTCTTCCATTTTTTTGTTTGATTTTCCTAGATTTCATTAAGGGAATTTTTCATTTCCTCTTTTAAGATCTCTAATATCTTCTTGAAGTCATTTTCATGGTAGATATTTTCTGTTTTTTCTGTGTTGGGATGTTTAGGTCTTGCTGATGTAAGTTCTCATGGAGCCATATTTGTTTTTATGTTGTTGAATGTATTTTTGCCCTGGTGTCTACCCATCTCTTTCTCCACTTGGTGAAATTGGTGTCTGTGTCTGGGGGAGTCCCTCTTGGTCTGATTGATACTCTTGATCCAGTAGGAGCTCTTGGTCTAGTCAATCCTGATGGACTTCTTGTCTTAGACTGCAGCTCTTAGTCCAACTGGCCCTAGTGGGCTCTGTCTCAGGGAGTAGCTGCAGTCTTACCATGTGGTAGATGGTGGTAGTCTGACCTGTCTGAGGATGTGTGCCTGCCAACTGGACTCTTAGTCCAGTTGGGTGCTGGCAGGCTCTGTCTCAGGGAACAGTTGCAATCTCAGAAGGTGAGTGGATTTGTGGAAAGTGGGGCTTGGGTTACAGGGTCTGATGGGGCATTGTGGTGGTCTGTCCTGTGTGCAGGAGGTCTGCCTGCCAACTGGCCTGAAACTGGAACTGCAATGGGTTGGAGTGTAGGGGCGCAGGGTTGTGCCCCTGGGCCCAAAGCCTAGGGGGTGGTGTGTTCGGGTATGAGGATAAAGACTCACCTCTTAGTCCAGTCAGGTGCTGTCAGGCTCTGTCTCAGGGAACAGTTGCAGTCCTTCCTCCATTTCTCTAAGTGAAATTTTCATTTTTTCTTGAAAAGCCTCTAGCATCTTCATGAAGCTCTTTTTATAGTTGCTGTCTTCTGCTTCTTCTACATTGCGATGTTCAGGTCTTGGTGTTGGAGAATGGCTAGATTCTGGTGATGCTGTAATGCTCTTTATGTTGTTGTATGTATTTTTATATTGACATCTGCCTATCTCTTCCTCTAATAGGTATAAGAAGTCCCTGTTTCATAGCAAGTTGCTATTGGTCCACTCTGTGCTTATTGTGTCTGTGTCGAGGGGGCTCCTCTAGGTCCAAACTTAGCTATTGGTCTAATTGGAGCTGGGAGATCCTGTATCTCAGGGAACTTCTCTTGGCTCAACCTAAGCTAGTTGATTCTGCGACTCACGGAACTGCTTTTGGTCTTATCAGGGCTCTTGGTCCAGTCAGAGCTGACAGATTCTTTGTCTCAGGAAGCCTCTCTTGGTACAGTGAGAGGTGGCAGATTCTATGTCTCAGAAAACCACTCTTGGTCTAATGAGGGCTGGCTGATTCCCTGTCTCAGGAATTATTCTTGGTCCAATGAGAGCTGGCAGTTTGGTTTCTTTGACTCAGGAAGTTACTGGGGTCTCAGGCAGATGGGTTTTGGGGCAGGGCATGTAGACTGCGAGAACTGATTGGAGGTTTTTGTGGTGAGGCCTTCCCAGAGGAGTTTGAAAAATGATCAATTCCATTCTTTGAGAAACTGTTACAATCTTGTGGCATTGTAATATATGCTTTTAATCTCTGCACTTAAAAGGCATGCAGATATCTGTAAGTTTGAAGCCAGTTTCATATACATGGTGAATTCAGTCCAAAGTTATACTGTGAGAGTACGATTCAAACCAACCAAGCAACTAACCAAGCAACCAAACAACTAACTAAACCAACCGACCAAACAACCAACCAACCAACCAACCAATTCATTATATACATAACAATTACTACAGCCCTGTGTTTACTATAAAATAGTAACAAAACAATTTATTCTATGGTTTATGAGGAAGAAAAACAGATTAATTTCCCTTAGTAGCAATAATGCTAATTTGAGATAGATTACACTTGTTTCCTACATTCTGAAAACATTTAAATATAATGTCTTTTGGCTTAATTTCCTTTAAGGCTGCCAAGGATTGTAAGCTGTAGGTAATGGTCAATATGGACACTTTAGCTGAAGTTCATGGCTTACATTCCATTTCTATAATTCACTTCATATGAAAGGGTGCTATTTTTTATGGACAATCTGAAATTCATGATGACATATTTTGGGTAATTTAAAAAATATTCCTTTTTTATAAGAAGGAGCAGATAAGATGGTTTTCCATACTTTACTCATCTTTCCTCCTGAAAAAGAATAGTCTTGGGTGGCAATAAAATCCAAGCATTTGGGAAAAAAAATGCCTAAATAACAGCATTACAGATATCCATGTAAACTTTCAACATTGTGAGGGTAAGGTATGCCTTCAGAGCTATAATCCAAGTGGGTGCAGTTTTAATGTAACATTGAGTCTAAAACATGACTGGGAATGAGGAGAAAACTAAGGACAGTAGGAACATATGCTTACTAACTGGTTCAGACTCTGGACTAGTTTCCTTCAGTTGTCTCTAAAATTTTTCTAAAACATTTCATATTTAAAATAAAAGTCCTAGTTAAAATAAATTCCTCCAATTTTCAATTCATGGATTCTTTCTGTTAGTTTTGTCCTTAATGATAACACAGTAAATATAAGCCACCACATTATTACCTTTACCTTCAGCTGTGACTTACCTATCAGCAGGTGTGTTCTAAGTAGTATTTTTTTACACCCCCTTATATTGAGAGCCACTGGTAGCAAAAGTCCATGGGTGTATGAAGCAGTGACAATTAGAGTTCAGAAGGTTAACCTATCAGAACTAAGGGTTCTGTTAGAAGAAACAATCATGCAAGGCTGGTCTATATCACGGCAATCATTAATCCTGTCTGTTGGAGGTAAACCCTCATTTGAGGTTTCATCTTTCAAAGAAACTCTACTGTGTTTCAAGTTGATCAAGAGTAGAGAGCACAATCATCATTGGGGTTTATAGCAGAGGTCTCAAACAAAAGCATGTTGTGCATGTCATCAAAATTCTTCTTTTGTTTATTTTCATGAGACCTGGTTTCAGAGTACCTCTGGCTTTCTGGGAGCTCACTATGTAGACAAGTCACACCTAGAACTCACAGAGATTGGGCTGCCTCTCTTTCCCGTTGCCGAGATTAAAGTTATGGTTCACCACACCCAGATGATCAGCTGACATTTGGGCCAAGCTCCTGAGAATCTGGATGATGCTTTTCAGGTCACATTTACTTCCAGCGGAATCTGTGGTATATCATTTGCTGGCAAATGCTGTTTGAATTCTTCTATCTAAGATGGCAGGCTGTGGAATCTTCCCTGTTGGTCACATACATAAAAACAACAACATGCACATTTATACAGTAGGACTATGCCATGCTTTTTATGAAACATTCTTGTCTTCCCATTTCCTGTAACAGGATGTTTATGCACTTCCCATTGAGCTCCACAGCTCACTCTAAGAAATTCACCCTGATTTTGGTATCAGTGTGTTCTGGAAGCTGCCATGTAGCAAAAAATGTAGGTTTTTTTCATTGGTTATTATACCACAAATACATTATGGAGTACAAAGAGATCAGGTTTAAAAAGAAAGCCAAACTTTCCTTCTCGTTTTAACACTCCTTTGCACACTTGGGCTAATTTTACTATATGCTTACAAGATGGTATGTTCTCAAGATGTGACCATAGAAAGAAATACCACTGTGTAAATTTACATAGCTTTATATCAGTTTGTAAGAATTTAAGAGTTACCTGGAAAGAAGAAGCTCAATTAAGGGATTCTCTCCATCAAATTGCCTATAGTCAAGTCTATAGGACATTTTCTTGGTTAGTGATTTTCTTGATTAGTATCTTATTTAGGATGTCCTGGCAGAAGGCAGGCAGTACAAAACCTGGGCCTCTGGTAATGGATGACATAAAAATGCAAATTGAGCAAGCTATGGGGGTCAACTCAGTAAGAAGTGTTTTTCCATGGCTCCTGCTTGATTCATTTTCTGTCTTTGGTTTCTGGCTTGAGTGCTTGCCCTAATCCGTTGAGATGATGCACTGTGATGTGGCAATGTGAGCCACATGAACCATTTCCTCTCCACTTGAATTTACTCACGGTGCTTTTAGCATAGCAGTAGAAACCCTAACAAGTATCATCAAAGTAAGTTTGAAGTAAAACACAGAAAGATAAAAGGAGGATATTTTTCTATTCAAAACAAAATACCTCATGGTTTTATATACATATAATCTGTTATTACTGACAATATTTACTTTGTGCCTCTATCTAAGATGTTTCTACAAGGTAAGGTGGTCTCAAAGTCTCTAATGAAGACAGTTTGCCTAAAGTGAAACTTATCTTCCACCTCACAGACACTGGAGGGCAAGGAATGGGGGATGAGGATGTAGATAGAGTTTTCCTGTCTGGCCCACAGTCAGGACAAATCTTTGTCACCTGCCAGTCCCACAGCCGCTCAGACCCAACCAAGTAAACACAGAGACTTATATTGCTTACCCACTGTAAGGCTGTGGCAGGCTTCTTGCTAACTGTTCTTATAGCTTAAATTAACCCATTTCCATAAATCTATACCTTGCCACGTGGCTGTGGCTTACCAGTGTCTTCACATTCTGCTTGTCCTGGCTGCGGCTGGCAGTGACTCCTTCTGCCTTCCTGTTCTTTCTTTTCTCCTCTCTGTTAGTCCCACCTATACTTCCTGCCTAGGCACTGGTCAATCAGTATTTTAATTATTGACCAATCAGAGCAACATATTTGCCATACAGACCATCCCATAGCATGAGGGCTTAGTTTTTTTTTCAAATAACTATCTCTACTATGTCCACCAGGCATTGTAGTATTTATTTGATGCATGATTTCAAAAAGGAAAATCCTCTTTTAAAGACTATTCACATACAAAGGGAAGTTAAGCACACTGGTCCTTTATGGCCAAATATGGCTAGGAAGTTGTGTTCTTTGCTCATAATCCACCATTCAGCCTTAGTAGCCATGGAAACAAGAATTTTTAAAGGGAGTAAATTCTCTGTCAACTGGCAGTCACTCACATTTAGTCTTACTAGAAGAGAAAAAGAGGCAAGTATTTGATATTCCCAGGTGGTTTTAATAATCACATTCAATTTCACGGAACAGAGAATGCCAGAAAGGGCCATTGACATGTCGGTAAGTGTCTAGAAGCCCCCTGTGGGACTGCAGGTAATCATTGAGCTGCCCTGTGGGTTTTAGTTGTGTAGGTCCCTGATGTTGAGTTTATGAATTGACCTCTCTCTGTTGTTTCCTTACTTACAAAATGGGGGAAATGATTAGATGGGTGTCCTTAGTAAGATGTATGCATATTCCTGAAGTGTTTAAATGAGATTCTTCTTAAGCCAAGGACAGGAGTGAATGGAAAGGATTGTGGGATCAACAGGTTAGAGAGACATTGCTCTGAGCTGAAATGTCTGCCTAATAGAATTTCTTTTTTCTGAAGGTTTTTCCACTCTTTCTCTGACTGCTTATATGGGCATTTACTGTTACTGGGAAGAACGACTGTGATCCTGCCACCTTCTAAATGAATCTTCTTGTCCATAATACACAAAGGTATAAAAACTTTATGTTATATATGGGAGCTTTCAAATATGGTCTTTATGAATCACGCGCATCTACTCCACGTGTTTCAAACACCCGAAGAAACAGATACTGCCAAGCTAGCTCATTTTTTTTTTTTTTCTGGAACACCAGCAATCTTCATTGTGTTCTCAGTACTGCTTCAAAGCACACTGTTCTTGGAGTCCATTGCCTCCAGCCTGCCTTGGAAAGGAAGATGATGTAGGCAGGGTGTTACCCAAGCCACCATGAATTGTGAACTCATCTTGCTGATGAAACTTCCCTATTAGAACAGCTACTGCCTTCACTCAGTCAGGAAGCACATTCTACAGAGACTTTAGAGCAGGGGGTAGCTGTTAGGGAAAGTTTCCTGGCAAGGAGATCCAGTGTGTAGGCCCCTTCAACCTTCTGCATGCACAGTTAGCAGTGATGTTATCCACATGCCTAGTGAGTAAATGACTCACCTCCTTCCTTCATCCTAAGATTGGAATTGAGAAAAGTTGCAAAGAAGTTTGTTTAAAGTTACAATATAGAGTGTAAATTTTCTGTGAAAGAAGATATTTGCTAACAAAAATATGTCAGGATTCTTTTTGTTTCACTGAAATGAAGCTAATTATCTAAAGATGAAATTTTAAGTAAGAGATGTGCTAAAATTAGAAAAATCCACTTTTATGGATTTCTAAGATTTTATGTGTTAATTATCCATTTCCCCTATTCCTGTGACTCACTCTCTGGACAATTTTACACATAGATTTTGGTTTACAGATACTAAAGAAGAATTCAGGGTTTGTGTGTATTAGATAATCACTTTACCACTGAACTCTATCCCCAGCTATATTACAGATAGATGTTGATGGGCATACGCTTTCTGGTTTCAATTATAAAATTTGTATAGCTTTCTTTAGAGAAGTGTACATTTCTGTAAAATTCACAAAGAGGAATGGCATTGTACACTATCATTTATGAGGTCTATCATGTATAGATCTCTTTTTATACACATATATGTATACACAAATTTATGTCAAGTGTGTTATTTTTACATAAATGATTTTACTATGTGAATTATTTTCATTTTCTTTCACAGATGATTTCAGTTTGTAACAATCATGAAATGTTATAGTACTATATTTTCGAAATTTTTTAATTTGAGCATTCCTCTGCTTTTTCCTCTCTTCATGGTATTAAAATATTTACAAATTGCAATTACAGGTAAAATAAGCATGACATTACACATGATATTGCAAACTCTCTTCTCATTGTCAGTTCTAAGCATTGAAATTCCTAGTCAACAAATATTATTATCTACTCTGTGAAGAATAATAATCTGTACAAAGACCACTGAAACATCTCTATGTGACAATAGGGACAAGGTATGAGAGCTCAGTGCTCTCTAAGCCATGACTCCTTCTGTTTTCCTGCCTTCCCTTGTATTCTCACTGACTCTATTCTTCTTTGATGCCTTCTTCAGATTTGCCAACATGAAGGAGTACATCTTCAAGTTCAGTGGCCTGATTTGCAGTACATCAGCTTTGGTATTGGATATCATCCTTGCAAACAGCCAATGCTGGCGCCTGTGGGAGTTTAACAACAAGCTTGTGCAATTTGTGTCAATTGGACTCTGGGAAGCTTATTACACTCAGGACTTTAACATCTCTGGGTCTATGACCAGGATGTTGGTTCACACCCCTATCAATGAAACCTGGAACAAGTCATCTGAATTTCAGTATTTACAAGTCCTGATAGCGTGGGCCATTTTGATGAAAATCCTAGTCCTGATTTTTACTTCAGTGGCCATTAAGATCAGCTGTATGGAAGGCCCATTCATTGAGATCCAGCTGTTTTGCTACAAGATGTCTGCCATAATTTTGGCTGTGAGCAGCCTTTTCACGCTTATCACTGTGACCTTGAACCACCTGTTAGACATGTATGGGCAAACCACTCTTGACTTTCCAGCCGACTTTCCCGTTAAAAAGGAGGACATTATAAAGAAACACTGCACAAAGGTGTTCCCAATGGGTATCCTGACTGCCATGATGTCACTCTTTGGCATGATTTTGTTTCTCTGTGAGATGATCGCTTTGAAAGTACAGAGTCAGGTGAAGGGCCAGTGTGCTTCCAACCTGGCTGAGCAAAAGGTCTGAAGTGAGGGCTCTGGCATTTTAACATCTACCAGGAGAATCCTTGAAGAAATTGCCCATTTGTACACAGTACTGTGTAATCACCAATTCATTCTATATAAAATATCAACTTGATTTCTGGGAGTGTGTCTAAGTTTTATTCCTTCCTTACTGTCAAACGCATTCCATTCGTTAAGTGTTTTCACATTCTAAACTGCAGGTTGTGATCCCATTCCACAGCGCCAACAAGCAATAGCAAGAAAGAGTACAGTATAAAGGCATGTGTCCTCAGTAAACCTAGTAAATCCCATGAGAAATACGGTTTGCAAGTAAACAGACACCTCAACACACACACAAAAAAAGAAACCACATTCTTGTGTGGACACACTTAAGTATTCATATCTCTGAAAGGTAGAGCAGGAAGTTTTAGCCTTGGCACTGCCGGGAGTGTGGGATGCTGCTCTCTTGGAGAAAGAAGGCAATGCTGTTCACTGAGTATGCTAGTGCCATCTGTCGTCTGTCTCTATTAGAAGGCAGTAGTCATCTCCTATTTTCCCAGTTGTGAATAAATGCTCCAAATACCCAGACATTTCCAGTGTGCTCTGATGGTCCATGTGGTGGGTAGCATAGGACCATGCTAATCTATCAGCCATCCTTCAGGACCTTAAAAAAAATCCTGATTTTCTTTCTGGGAACATTACTCCCTATTCTTTATCAGGTCAGCTTTCTGAGTGTGTGTTAGACTGTGTGAATACTTTCTCTCAATGGATCTATATCAATGGTTCTCAACCTGTGGTTTGTAGCCCCTTTTCAGGCTTGAATGACCCTTTCACAGGGATTGCCTAAGATCATTGGAAAACACAGATATTTACATTATGATTAATAAAAATAGAAAATTGCAGTTATGAAGTAGTAATGAAAACAATTTCATGGTTGGGGGTCACTAAAACATGGGAAAGGGTATTAGAGGGCCACAGCATTAGGATGTTTGAGAACAACTGATCTAGATCTTCCATCTCCTTCACCACCACCCACCATATCACATACCTGATTCATTTCTCTGACAAAATACATAACATGAGCAATAAAGGAAGAAAAGTTTATACTGGCTCTTAATTTGAGGAAATACACATCATGACTGAGAGATCATGGGGGCAAGAGTCCCAAGTTGCTTGCTACATTGCATTAGTAGTTAGGGAGCAGGGAGAGTAGTTAGGGCACTGCAGATGCTCCCCTAGCTCCCTCCTTGTTATGCAGCCAGGAACCTCAGTCCAAGGAATGATGCTACTCTATTTCAGATGGTTCTTCCCAGCCCAATTAATCATTCATCTTAACCTCTTTGAGACATTACCATAGGCTTCTGTATTTCTTGATTTTAGTTCCTGTTCACTCAACATTCAATATTAACCATTCCTAATTCTCTTCTTGACAATTTATGGTCCAAATATATCATTTTTATTACATTAATTTTTTTTGTGGGTGTGTGGTTGTACAAGAACATTTGTGCCATGGCTTGTGGTGATGTTATAGGGGACTTGGTAAGCAGTACCCTTCTAGGAGTATATGAATTTCATTAATTTGAGTGGACAAATTATGCATGTGCTGGAAATTTAACCCACACAGGACAGAGAGTAGAGTGACAGGTGAAGATGGTAGAGTTACATCTATAGATATGTGACAAGGAATTTTAAACTGGAAGCCACTGGGATTGAAAGTAACAGAGATATGCTTGTTCCTGACAGAAAGTAACTATTATAAACTCAATATACCCAGACTCAACTGAGCACAGAAGCAAGATCAGATGTCAGGAACTGTTTTGATTATGAGCAATGTGTGGCTGATGACAGGATATAGAATCATAGAACAAAAAGACTTCTAAACATGTATGTGAGAATATTTAGGCTAGGATAAGTGAGGTGGATGATTTATGATAAATATGGGTGGCATCATTCCAAGAGCAGTGGACTCAGACTGCATTAAAAAAGAAGACCAGAATCATTCATAGCTCTCTGTTCCCTGGTGATAGGCACAGAGTGACCAGAAGCCTCATACTTCCTACACCATACACTCTTTGCTGTTACAGTACCCTCAAACTGTGAGAAAATAATATTCAAATATCCACTCTTTCCTGTCTTTCATCCTGTCAGATATTTGTCACAACCATGAGACTGGAAAGTAAAGTAGAAAAGTGGTCCTTGGAATAGAATTGTTCAAGTTAATGTTATTAACCTAACCATGAACTTATTAAACTTTTGGAATCAGTACTTGGGTAATGTGGAAATATTTGGACCTATGCCTTAGAAATGCACTCAAATGTTCTAAAAAAAAAGATTTTAATTGGCCATTCCATGGGGAGTGTTCTATTCTAGAAGGATGTGGAGAGTTGGGAGCTGCTTATGAGTATTCAAAGAGGATCAAGGAATGTAAGGTGAAAGGGTCCAGGGGTCATTCATATTCTATGCTGGCACAGAGCTGGCTGCATTGTACCTGTGTCCTAAAAAACCTGAATATGGCTGAACTTAAATTTGTAGAATAATTTGTCTTGTGCAGGACATTACAAAGCAGGATCGCCTTCAGGTTGTGGCACAGGAAATGATCAGGACTCTTACACAGGTTTATAATACAAAACAAATCAGCAATTGGGACTAAAACCACAGTCTTTTGAAAACAGGGAGCCCTAATTGAAACCCTGTTTGAAAGGTCCTTTGCAGCTGGGATTCACCGACCTGGGGATGTACCTCCCTGTGGTCAGCACACAGAGGCTGCAGTAGAGAAAAGCAACAAGGAACTCATTACCCTCACTTATGGTTACTCTAAAGCCTGCAGAGGGGTTTGTGGTGTTTCTTGCCTGTATTCCTCTTCTCATAAGTACAAAGCTCAGAACTATCACAATGTGGCTTTTTATGATTTTTCTTAAATGACATGATCACTTCGGGTTGTAATTGTTTTCATAGATTCACACTATGATAGATGGTACCTCACCAGCACAACACAGTTATCAACTGGCTGTTCTAGATCCTATATTTACACAGACAAGTGTGTCCTAATGCAGCCTTCTTGACTGGCATGAAGAGTTTGCTTTCCAACCAAGGGCTCCCATCTTTCTGATCAATACCTGGAAACATCATGTCTTCTCAGCTAGAATTAGCCAGAACTCCATTTGCACACAGTCTGATGCCATCCCATGTTAATCTCTGAGAAAGGGCAATGTAGGGAAGTTGAAGGAAATTGTTTATTCTAAAAAATTATGCCTGTCTCCTTTAAAAAAGAATGCTCATTTCTCACACCAACTAGGAGATTGGGACTGATAAAATTTGCTAACAGGCAGGAAGCAGAGGCAACAGAAACTGTTCAAGGAACACTTGCTTAGGACCAATCATGAAGGAGAGGGACTCTGGAGGTGGCATTGCCTATCAAAATGATCTGACCTCAGCTTCAGAGCAGATTCCCAGCTAGAGTGCACCTCCCATCCCCTTGTGCACTAGTTCACAACCTGTGGTTTGAGACCTCTTTGACAACCCTCTATCTCCAAAAATATTGACAATACAATTCTTTAAATTAACAATGTTACAGTGATGAAGTAGCCCTGAAAACATTTTATGGTTAGGGGTCACTACAACATGAGGAACTCTATTAGAGGGGTGCAGCATTAGAAAGTTTGAGAACCACTAGTCTAGAGGATACTGTTTGACTGTTTTAATAAAGTTTGTGGAGTTTTGCTTCTTTTTCTTTCCCTATGCCCAGAGACTATCTGTTTCTCTGTCAATTTGCAACTGTTAGGGACTCTCACAATTGTTCACTCATGTGGGGAGTTGTTTTTGTGTCTTTCTCAGATCCATACCTTTTACTTTCTATCAGAATCCTTCACATCTCTGTCAGTGTCACTTTTGGCAGGCAGCTACTGCATGCTTTTCCTACCTGAGGTCTGGAATCGTCCTGCTCTGTCTAGTACCCTTCTCTACTCAATTGTTATTTCCCTTTCCTGTCTTTCTGAGTTTTCTTTCCAGGACCTAAGTTCTTAACCCCAATGAAACTGGATGATACCTTCAAGCTTTGACCCCTCACTCAAGACCCATATAACACACCTAAAAGTTGACTCTTGACCTCCATATGTCTGCAGTTGCACATGGTCCCATGTTAGAAAATAACACATAAACACTCCAAACACTTGCACACAAGTAAATGAATGTAATAATGTAATATTATGAAGTGAAATTGGCAAGAAGTGGGCTTAAGACGCTTAATACTGAATGATGAAAAGACAAGAGCTAGAGTCAAGAAGAGGATAAGAGCTTCTGGTTAATGTCAAAGATTTTCTAGATTCAGTGTGAGAAGGTCAGCCCTAAATGTAGATAGCATCATTCTATGGACTATGAACCCAGACTGCATGTAAAGAAGAAAGCTGAGCACCAGCAGTCATTGCTCGCTGCTTCCTAACTGCTGATATACTACTTACTACAAGCAACTTCGTGCTCTTATCCTCACACTTCTTGGGCATCATGGCATGTTCTCTCACACTGACAGCCAAAATAAACCTGTCCTTCCTGAGTTCCTTATGTCAGGACTTTTGTCCCAGAGATGAATCAAGTATCTAACATGGTGGATCTTGGTTATGAGGGTGGAAGAGCAAGATACACTGAGAGAAAAATATCCATGTGAAATAATACACGTAGAAGCTGACCATGTGGAAGAATTGGAACTGAAGTTCCCAGGAAGCAAGTCAGGGCTCTAATAAAGATCCTCCATTGGACACTGATAGACCAGAACTTCCTGATTGTGGACACTTGATATGGAAAGACCAGATTCTCTCTAAGTATCAAAAGGCTCTAGAAAACATCCAAAATCTTTGTTCAAAATCTTTATAAAATATTCAGTGTCTCATAACTATTGGTTTCAGTAAAATTAAAAAAATTAAAGCAAGTTGAATACTTTCCTTTCCCAAATGGAGGTCATTAGGATACAGTTGCAATAAAATCAAAGCAAAACAAATAGCTGAATGCCCTGAATCTGGTAGATACATAGCAAAACATCTTTTAATCTATGCCTATAACCTCCTGGAGAAAGTAAAAACAAATAATTATAACTAAAATTAATCTTCTGTATTTACTGACTGAGACACTTCTAGGTTGAAGGCCTTCTA
The DNA here is from genome assembly GCF_004664715.2 of Peromyscus leucopus. Lineage (NCBI taxonomy): Eukaryota > Metazoa > Chordata > Mammalia > Rodentia > Cricetidae > Peromyscus > Peromyscus leucopus. Next base: position 22,952,875 of record NC_051083.1, read on the forward strand.
TGCCTTCTCCACAGATAATCATCCCAGTACCTTTTTTTAATGAAAAATGATTTTATGTCAGAAGATAAACAAGAGTAGTTTTATTTGTAATAAGTTATCCTTTGGGTGTCTTTAGGGGTCATGGTGTCTAGGATCTTATACTGGTTTTAGCTCTCCTCTTTCCTTGTCACATTGTCATGGCAGGAACTTTGCCTAGGTTGTAATTTTCCTTCTAGTGCTTTCTGGAGGGCTGGATTTGTGGATAGGTATTGTTTAAATCTTGTTTTGTCTTGGAATGTCTTGTTCATTCCATGTACGATGATTGCAAGTTTTGCCGGGTATATAAGTTTAGGCTAGCATCCATGGTCTCCTAGTGTCTGCATACATCTGTCCAGGTCCTTCTGTCTTGCAAAGTCTCCATTGAGAACCTGGGAGTTATTCTGATGGGTTACCTTTATAAGTAGCCTAGGGAAATCAGATACAACCACGAAAACACAGGCAATAGATAACACCATAGCAGTAAACCCCAAAGAAGAGAAGTACACACACACTACCAACAAAAGATAACAGAAATGAAAACTCCTGGGTCACTAATATCCCTTAATATCAATGGAATGAATTCACTTAAAAAAAAACACAGGCTTACAGATTGGATTTGAGAGCAGGACCCATCTTCCTGCTGCATAGAAGAAACACACCTCAATTTCAAAGATAGACACTACCTCAGAACAAAAGGCTGGGAAAAATCTTTTCAATAAAATAGTCTTAAGAAGCAAGCTGATGTTGCCATCCTAATATCAAGCAAAATAAACTTTAAACTAAAAAAATGAAAAGAGTTCAAAAGGGACATTACATACTCATCACTGGAAAGATCCACCAAGATGAAGTTTCAATTCTAAACATTTGTGTCCCAAACATAAGGGCACACACATTTGTAAAAGTAACATTACTAAAGCATAAATCTCATATAAAACTCCACACATTAATAGAGAGAGACTTTAACACCCCCCGGTCACCCCTGGACAGATCTGCCAAATTGAAAATTAACAAAGAAATAAGGGACTTAACTGATGTTATGACTTAAATGGACTTAATTGATATCTATGAAACATTCCATCCTAACAAAAAAGAATATACCTTCTTCTCACCACCCCATGGAACGTTCTCTAATATAGACCACATTCTCAGCCACAAAGCAAATCTCAAAAGATACAAAACAATTGGAATAACATCCTGTGTTCTACCATACCACCATGGTTTAAAGTAAGATTTCAACAACAACAAAAATTACAGAAAACCTACAATATCATGAAAATTGAATTGTGCTCAACTGAATCACAAATGGGTTAAGGAAGAAATAAAGAAAGAAATTAAAGGCATCCCGGAGATCAATGAAAATGAATACACCACATACCAAAACTTATGGGACATTGAGAAAGCAGTGCTAAGAGGGAAATTCTAAGCACTAAACACCCACATGAAGAAGTTGGAGAAATCTCACATGAGTGACTTGATAGCACACCTGAAAGCTCTAGAATAAGAAGAAGCAAAGTCACAGAGGAAGAATAGACACCAGGAAATAATCAAATTGATAGCTGAAATCAATAAAATAGACACAAAGAGAACTATACAGAGAATCAAAGAAACAAAGAGTTGGTTCTTTGAGAAAATCAACAAGATACACAAGCCCTTACCCAAATGAACCAAAAGGCAGAGAGAGAGCATCCAAATTAGCAAAATGAGAAAGGAAAAGGGAGACATAACAACTAACACTGAGGAAATCCAGAGAATCATCAGGTCATACTTCAAAATCCTGTACACCACCAAATTGGAAAATTTGAAAGAAGTGGACATTTTTTTGGATAAGTACCACATACCAAATTAAATAAAGACCAGATAAATGATTTAAATAGACGAATAATCCCTAAGGAAATAAAATCAGGCATTAAAAGACTACCAACCAAAAAAAGCCCAGGAAGAGATGGTTGCAATGCATAATTCTACCAGATCTTCAAAAAAGAGATAATACCAATACTCTTTAAATTGTTCCACACAATAGAAACAAAAGGAATGCTACCAAACTCCTCTGAGGAGGCTACAATTACCCTGATACCCAAGCCAAACAAATATACAACAATGAAAGTGAATTACAGACTGATCTCCCTCATGAACATTGATGCAAAAATACTCAATAAAATATTGGCAAACAGACTCCAAGAACACCTCAAAACAATTATCCACCATGATCAAGTAGGCTTCATCCCAACAATGTAGGGTGGGTCAACATATGAAAGTCTGTCAATGTAATCTACCATATACACCAAATGAAAGAAAAAAAACACATGATCATCTCACTAGAGGCTGAATAGGCCTTTGACAAAATCCAACAACCCTTTATGATAAAGGTCTTGGAGAGATCAAGAGTATAGGGAACACACATAAATATATTAAAGGCAATTTATAGCAAGCCAACAGCCAACATCAAAGTAAATGGAGAGAAACTGAAAGTGATTCTACTAAAATCAGGAACAAAACAAGCCTTTCTGCACTCTCCATATGTATTCAATATAGTACATGATGTAGCCAGAGCAATAAGACAATGTAGGCAGATGAAGGAGAATGGGAAAGGAAGAAGTCAAGCTTTCACTATTTGCAGATGACATGATAGCAAATATAAGTGACCCCAAAAATTTGACCAAGGACTTCATACAGCTGATAAACACCTTCATTAATGTGGCAGGACACAAGATTAAGTAAAAAAAAAAAAAAGAAAGAAAAAAAAAAACCAGTAGCCCTCCTATATACAAATGACAAACAGGCTGAGAAAGAAATCCAAGAAACATCACCCTTTTCAATAGCACAAATAATATAAAATACCTTGCAGTAACTCTAACTAAGGAAGCAAAGGACCTATGTCAAGAACTTTAAATCTCTGAAGAAAAAATTGAAGACATCAGAAAATGGAAAGATCTCCCATGCTCATGGGTAGGCAGGATTAACAGTGAAAATGACAATCTTAACAAAAAGCAATCTACAAATTCAATACAATCCCCATCAAAATCCAAACACGATACTTCACAGACCTAGAAAGAACAATACTCAATTTCATATGGAAAAGCAAAAAAACAAACAAACAAACAAAATAAAAACCCAGGATAGCCAAAATAATTCTGTATAATAAAACAATCACTTAATGCATCATGATCCCTGACTTCAAGTTCTACTATAGAGCTACAGTAGTAAAAACTGCTTGGTACTGGCATAAAAATCAACATGTGTTGCCAGGCGGTGGTGGCACACGCCTTTAATCCCAGCACTCGGGAGGCAGAGGCAGGCAGATCTCTGTGAGTTCAAGGCCAGCCTGGGCTACCAAGTGAGTTCCAGGAAAGGCGCAAAGCTACACAGAGAGACTCTGTCTTGAAAAACCAAAAAAAAAAAAAAAAAAAAAAAAAATCAACATGTGGACCAATGGAAATGAACTTAGGTCCCTGATATTAATCTGCACATATATGATCACATAAATTTTGACAAAGAAACCAAAATAGAAAAAAGGGAAAGGAAAGATGTTAGAGGTGTCTTGTGTGCCATCTACCTCAAGGATGACTCTGAATTAACCAAGACATGCCAATTAGATGCTGATGTCCTAGATTTTGTCTGTGAGATGAGACTTTCTTGTGAAAAGGCTGAGCATCTTTCCCTATCACATCCTTGATTTCCTCTTCTGATTATTTCTCCAGAATTAATTGATTTAATAACTTTGAACGGATATTATTTTGACTTATTGAGTTAAAAATGATCCATTCCCTTGAAGCATTGTCAGAGGGAAGGAAAAGTTGTCAAACTCTTGTCTGCCTCCTTTATCAATGCCTGATCATACAAATAATCCTGTATATAATTCTAGGCAGGAAAGTCACAAGGAGGAGATAAGGAAGAAATGCACTTTGAGTTCAGTCAGTTGTCACCATAATCAGCAGCCAGTTCCCTGTCTCTAATACATTTTGGAATTCTGATTTATAGAGAAGCAAATGCCTTTGGACATTGGAAATGTTAGTGAATTGTCCAATGCTAATTAGTCTCAGAGAGAAGATGGCTCTGGAAATGGGAGTTGACCTTCCCACCTCAGGCCCAAGCATGTCTGTCTGAAAAAGGTCCTGCAAAGTTCCTGCCATGACAATGTGACAAGGAAAGAGGAGAGCTAAAACCAGTATAAGATCCTAGACACCATGACCCCTAAAGACACCCAAAGGATAACTTATTACAAATAAAACTACTCTTGTTTATCTTCTGACATAAAATCATTTTTCATTAAAAAAAGGTACTGGGATGATTATCTGTGGAGAAGGCATAGAAGGCCTTCAACCTAGAAGTGTCTCAGTCAGTAAATACAGAAGATTAATTTTAGTTATAATTATTTGTTTTTACTTTCTCCAGGAGGTTATAGGCATAGATTAAAAGATGTTTTGCTATGTATCTACCAGATTCAGGGCATTCAGCTATTTGTTTTGCTTTGATTTTATTGCAACTGTATCCTAATGACCTCCATTTGGGAAAGGAAAGTATTCAACTTGCTTTAATTTTTTTAATTTTACTGAAACCAATAGTTATGAGACACTGAATATTTTATAAAGATTTTGAACAAAGATTTTGGATGTTTTCTAGAGCCTTTTGATACTTAGAGAGAATCTGGTCTTTCCATATCAAGTGTCCACAATCAGGAAGTTCTGGTCTATCAGTGTCCAATGGAGGATCTTTATTAGAGCCCTGACTTGCTTCCTGGGAACTTCAGTTCCAATTCTTCCACATGGTCAGCTTCTACGTGTATTATTTCACATGGATATTTTTCTCTCAGTGTATCTTGCTCTTCCACCCTCATAACCAAGATCCACCATGTTAGATACTTGATTCATCTCTGGGACAAAAGTCCTGACATAAGGAACTCAGGAAGGACAGGTTTATTTTGGCTGTCAGTGTGAGAGAACATGCCATGATGCCCAAGAAGTGTGAGGATAAGAGCACGAAGTTGCTTGTAGTAAGTAGTATATCAGCAGTTAGGAAGCAGCGAGCAATGACTGCTGGTGCTCAGCTTTCTTCTTTACATGCAGTCTGGGTTCATAGTCCATAGAATGATGCTATCTACATTTAGGGCTGACCTTCTCACACTGAATCTAGAAAATCTTTGACATTAACCAGAAGCTCTTATCCTCTTCTTGACTCTAGCTCTTGTCTTTTCATCATTCAGTATTAAGCGTCTTAAGCCCACTTCTTGCCAATTTCACTTCATAATATTACATTATTACATTCATTTACTTGTGTGCAAGTGTTTGGAGTGTTTATGTGTTATTTTCTAACATGGGACCATGTGCAACTGCAGACATATGGAGGTCAAGAGTCAACTTTTAGGTGTGTTATATGGGTCTTGAGTGAGGGGTCAAAGCTTGAAGGTATCATCCAGTTTCATTGGGGTTAAGAACTTAGGTCCTGGAAAGAAAACTCAGAAAGACAGGAAAGGGAAATAACAATTGAGTAGAGAAGGGTACTAGACAGAGCAGGACGATTCCAGACCTCAGGTAGGAAAAGCATGCAGTAGCTGCCTGCCAAAAGTGACACTGACAGAGATGTGAAGGATTCTGATAGAAAGTAAAAGGTATGGATCTGAGAAAGACACAAAAACAACTCCCCACATGAGTGAACAATTGTGAGAGTCCCTAACAGTTGCAAATTGACAGAGAAACAGATAGTCTCTGGGCATAGGGAAAGAAAAAGAAGCAAAACTCCACAAACTTTATTAAAACAGTCAAACAGTATCCTCTAGACTAGTGGTTCTCAAACTTTCTAATGCTGCACCCCTCTAATAGAGTTCCTCATGTTGTAGTGACCCCTAACCATAAAATGTTTTCAGGGCTACTTCATCACTGTAACATTGTTAATTTAAAGAATTGTATTGTCAATATTTTTGGAGATAGAGGGTTGTCAAAGAGGTCTCAAACCACAGGTTGTGAACTAGTGCACAAGGGGATGGGAGGTGCACTCTAGCTGGGAATCTGCTCTGAAGCTGAGGTCAGATCATTTTGATAGGCAATGCCACCTCCAGAGTCCCTCTCCTTCATGATTGGTCCTAAGCAAGTGTTCCTTGAACAGTTTCTGTTGCCTCTGCTTCCTGCCTGTTAGCAAATTTTATCAGTCCCAATCTCCTAGTTGGTGTGAGAAATGAGCATTCTTTTTTAAAGGAGACAGGCATAATTTTTTAGAATAAACAATTTCCTTCAACTTCCCTACATTGCCCTTTCTCAGAGATTAACATGGGATGGCATCAGACTGTGTGCAAATGGAGTTCTGGCTAATTCTAGCTGAGAAGACATGATGTTTCCAGGTATTGATCAGAAAGATGGGAGCCCTTGGTTGGAAAGCAAACTCTTCATGCCAGTCAAGAAGGCTGCATTAGGACACACTTGTCTGTGTAAATATAGGATCTGGAACAGCCAGTTGATAACTGTGTTGTGCTGGTGAGGTACCATCTATCATAGTGTGAATCTATGAAAACAATTACAACCCGAAGTGATCATGTCATTTAAGAAAAATCATAAAAAGCCACATTGTGATAGTTCTGAGCTTTGTACTTATGAGAAGAGGAATACAGGCAAGAAACACCACAAACCCCTCTGCAGGCTTTAGAGTAACCATAAGTGAGGGTAATGAGTTCCTTGTTGCTTTTCTCTACTGCAGCCTCTGTGTGCTGACCACAGGGAGGTACATCCCCAGGTCGGTGAATCCCAGCTGCAAAGGACCTTTCAAACAGGGTTTCAATTAGGGCTCCCTGTTTTCAAAAGACTGTGGTTTTAGTCCCAATTGCTGATTTGTTTTGTATTATAAACCTGTGTAAGAGTCCTGATCATTTCCTGTGCCACAACCTGAAGGCGATCCTGCTTTGTAATGTCCTGCACAAGACAAATTATTCTACAAATTTAAGTTCAGCCATATTCAGGTTTTTTAGGACACAGGTACAATGCAGCCAGCTCTGTGCCAGCATAGAATATGAATGACCCCTGGACCCTTTCACCTTACATTCCTTGATCCTCTTTGAATACTCATAAGCAGCTCCCAACTCTCCACATCCTTCTAGAATTGCACACTCCCCATGGAATGGCCAATTAAAATCTTTTTTTTTAGAACATTTGAGTGCATTTCTAAGGCATAGGTCCAAATATTTCCACATTACCCAAGTACTGATTCCAAAAGTTTAATAAGTTCATGGTTAGGTTAATAACATTAACTTGAACAATTCTATTCCAAGGACCACTTTTCTACTTTACTTTCCAGTCTCATGGTTGTGACAAATATCTGACATGATGAAAGACAGGAAAGAGTGGATATTTGAATATTATTTTCTCACAGTTTGAGGGTACTGTAACAGCAAAGAGTGTATGGTGTAGGAAGTATGAGGCTTCTGGTCACTCTGTGCCTATCACCAGGGAACAGAGAGCTATGAATGATTCTGGTCTTCTTTTTTAATGCAGTCTGAGTCCACTGCTCTTGGAATGATGCCACCCATATTTATCATAAATCATCCACCTCACTTATCCTAGCCTAAATATTCTCACATACATGTTTAGAAGTCTTTTTGTTCTATGATTCTATATCCTGTCATCAGCCACACATTGCTCATAATCAAAACAGTTCCTGACATCTGATCTTGCTTCTGTGCTCAGTTGAGTCTGGGTATATTGAGTTTATAATAGTTACTTTCTGTCAGGAACAAGCATATCTCTGTTACTTTCAGTCCCAGTGGCTTCCAGTTTAAAATTCCTTGTCACATATCTATAGATGTAACTCTACCATCTTCACCTGTCACTCTACTCTCTGTCCTGTGTGGGTTAAATTTCCAGCACATGCATAATTTGTCCACTCAAATTAATGAAATTCATATACTCCTAGAAGGGTACTGCTTACCAAGTCCCCTATAACATCACCACAAGCCATGGCACAAATGTTCTTGTACAACCACACACCCACAAAAAAAATTAATGTAATAAAAATGATATATTTGGACCATAAATTGTCAAGAAGAGAATTAGGAATGGTTAATATTGAATGTTGAGTGAACAGGAACTAAAATCAAGAAATACAGAAGCCTATGGTAATGTCTCAAAGAGGTTAAGATGAATGATTAATTGGGCTGGGAAGAACCATCTGAAATAGAGTAGCATCATTCCTTGGACTGAGGTTCCTGGCTGCATAACAAGGAGGGAGCTAGGGGAGCATCTGCAGTGCCCTAACTACTCTCCCTGCTCCCTAACTACTAATGCAATGTAGCAAGCAACTTGGGACTCTTGCCCCCATGATCTCTCAGTCATGATGTGTATTTCCTCAAATTAAGAGCCAGTATAAACTTTTCTTCCTTTATTGCTCATGTTATGTATTTTGTCAGAGAAATGAATCAGGTATGTGATATGGTGGGTGGTGGTGAAGGAGATGGAAGATCTAGATCAGTTGTTCTCAAACATCCTAATGCTGTGGCCCTCTAATACCCTTTCCCATGTTTTAGTGACCCCCAACCATGAAATTGTTTTCATTACTACTTCATAACTGCAATTTTCTATTTTTATTAATCATAATGTAAATATCTGTGTTTTCCAATGATCTTAGGCAATCCCTGTGAAAGGGTCATTCAAGCCTGAAAAGGGGCTACAAACCACAGGTTGAGAACCATTGATATAGATCCATTGAGAGAAAGTATTCACACAGTCTAACACACACTCAGAAAGCTGACCTGATAAAGAATAGGGAGTAATGTTCCCAGAAAGAAAATCAGGATTTTTTTAAGGTCCTGAAGGATGGCTGATAGATTAGCATGGTCCTATGCTACCCACCACATGGACCATCAGAGCACACTGGAAATGTCTGGGTATTTGGAGCATTTATTCACAACTGGGAAAATAGGAGATGACTACTGCCTTCTAATAGAGACAGACGACAGATGGCACTAGCATACTCAGTGAACAGCATTGCCTTCTTTCTCCAAGAGAGCAGCATCCCACACTCCCGGCAGTGCCAAGGCTAAAACTTCCTGCTCTACCTTTCAGAGATATGAATACTTAAGTGTGTCCACACAAGAATGTGGTTTCTTTTTTTGTGTGTGTGTGTTGAGGTGTCTGTTTACTTGCAAACCGTATTTCTCATGGGATTTACTAGGTTTACTGAGGACACATGCCTTTATACTGTACTCTTTCTTGCTATTGCTTGTTGGCGCTGTGGAATGGGATCACAACCTGCAGTTTAGAATGTGAAAACACTTAACGAATGGAATGCGTTTGACAGTAAGGAAGGAATAAAACTTAGACACACTCCCAGAAATCAAGTTGATATTTTATATAGAATGAATTGGTGATTACACAGTACTGTGTACAAATGGGCAATTTCTTCAAGGATTCTCCTGGTAGATGTTAAAATGCCAGAGCCCTCACTTCAGACCTTTTGCTCAGCCAGGTTGGAAGCACACTGGCCCTTCACCTGACTCTGTACTTTCAAAGCGATCATCTCACAGAGAAACAAAATCATGCCAAAGAGTGACATCATGGCAGTCAGGATACCCATTGGGAACACCTTTGTGCAGTGTTTCTTTATAATGTCCTCCTTTTTAACGGGAAAGTCGGCTGGAAAGTCAAGAGTGGTTTGCCCATACATGTCTAACAGGTGGTTCAAGGTCACAGTGATAAGCGTGAAAAGGCTGCTCACAGCCAAAATTATGGCAGACATCTTGTAGCAAAACAGCTGGATCTCAATGAATGGGCCTTCCATACAGCTGATCTTAATGGCCACTGAAGTAAAAATCAGGACTAGGATTTTCATCAAAATGGCCCACGCTATCAGGACTTGTAAATACTGAAATTCAGATGACTTGTTCCAGGTTTCATTGATAGGGGTGTGAACCAACATCCTGGTCATAGACCCAGAGATGTTAAAGTCCTGAGTGTAATAAGCTTCCCAGAGTCCAATTGACACAAATTGCACAAGCTTGTTGTTAAACTCCCACAGGCGCCAGCATTGGCTGTTTGCAAGGATGATATCCAATACCAAAGCTGATGTACTGCAAATCAGGCCACTGAACTTGAAGATGTACTCCTTCATGTTGGCAAATCTGAAGAAGGCATCAAAGAAGAATAGAGTCAGTGAGAATACAAGGGAAGGCAGGAAAACAGAAGGAGTCATGGCTTAGAGAGCACTGAGCTCTCATACCTTGTCCCTATTGTCACATAGAGATGTTTCAGTGGTCTTTGTACAGATTATTATTCTTCACAGAGTAGATAATAATATTTGTTGACTAGGAATTTCAATGCTTAGAACTGACAATGAGAAGAGAGTTTGCAATATCATGTGTAATGTCATGCTTATTTTACCTGTAATTGCAATTTGTAAATATTTTAATACCATGAAGAAAGGAAAAAGCAGAGGAATGCTCAAATTAAAAAATTTCGAAAATATAGTACTATAACATTTCATGATTGTTACAAACTGAAATCATCTGTGAAAGAAAATGAAAATAATTCACATAGTAAAATCATTTATGTAAAAATAACACACTTGACATAAATTTGTGTATACATATATGTGTATAAAAAGAGATCTATACATGATAGACCTCATAAATGATAGTGTACAATGCCATTCCTCTTTGTGAATTTTACAGAAATGTACACTTCTCTAAAGAAAGCTATACAAATTTTATAATTGAAACCAGAAAGCGTATGCCCATCAACATCTATCTGTAATATAGCTGGGGATAGAGTTCAGTGGTAAAGTGATTATCTAATACACACAAACCCTGAATTCTTCTTTAGTATCTGTAAACCAAAATCTATGTGTAAAATTGTCCAGAGAGTGAGTCACAGGAATAGGGGAAATGGATAATTAACACATAAAATCTTAGAAATCCATAAAAGTGGATTTTTCTAATTTTAGCACATCTCTTACTTAAAATTTCATCTTTAGATAATTAGCTTCATTTCAGTGAAACAAAAAGAATCCTGACATATTTTTGTTAGCAAATATCTTCTTTCACAGAAAATTTACACTCTATATTGTAACTTTAAACAAACTTCTTTGCAACTTTTCTCAATTCCAATCTTAGGATGAAGGAAGGAGGTGAGTCATTTACTCACTAGGCATGTGGATAACATCACTGCTAACTGTGCATGCAGAAGGTTGAAGGGGCCTACACACTGGATCTCCTTGCCAGGAAACTTTCCCTAACAGCTACCCCCTGCTCTAAAGTCTCTGTAGAATGTGCTTCCTGACTGAGTGAAGGCAGTAGCTGTTCTAATAGGGAAGTTTCATCAGCAAGATGAGTTCACAATTCATGGTGGCTTGGGTAACACCCTGCCTACATCATCTTCCTTTCCAAGGCAGGCTGGAGGCAATGGACTCCAAGAACAGTGTGCTTTGAAGCAGTACTGAGAACACAATGAAGATTGCTGGTGTTCCAGAAAAAAAAAATGAGCTAGCTTGGCAGTATCTGTTTCTTCGGGTGTTTGAAACACGTGGAGTAGATGCGCGTGATTCATAAAGACCATATTTGAAAGCTCCCATATATAACATAAAGTTTTTATACCTTTGTGTATTATGGACAAGAAGATTCATTTAGAAGGTGGCAGGATCACAGTCGTTCTTCCCAGTAACAGTAAATGCCCATATAAGCAGTCAGAGAAAGAGTGGAAAAACCTTCAGAAAAAAGAAATTCTATTAGGCAGACATTTCAGCTCAGAGCAATGTCTCTCTAACCTGTTGATCCCACAATCCTTTCCATTCACTCCTGTCCTTGGCTTAAGAAGAATCTCATTTAAACACTTCAGGAATATGCATACATCTTACTAAGGACACCCATCTAATCATTTCCCCCATTTTGTAAGTAAGGAAACAACAGAGAGAGGTCAATTCATAAACTCAACATCAGGGACCTACACAACTAAAACCCACAGGGCAGCTCAATGATTACCTGCAGTCCCACAGGGGGCTTCTAGACACTTACCGACATGTCAATGGCCCTTTCTGGCATTCTCTGTTCCGTGAAATTGAATGTGATTATTAAAACCACCTGGGAATATCAAATACTTGCCTCTTTTTCTCTTCTAGTAAGACTAAATGTGAGTGACTGCCAGTTGACAGAGAATTTACTCCCTTTAAAAATTCTTGTTTCCATGGCTACTAAGGCTGAATGGTGGATTATGAGCAAAGAACACAACTTCCTAGCCATATTTGGCCATAAAGGACCAGTGTGCTTAACTTCCCTTTGTATGTGAATAGTCTTTAAAAGAGGATTTTCCTTTTTGAAATCATGCATCAAATAAATACTACAATGCCTGGTGGACATAGTAGAGATAGTTATTTGAAAAAAAAACTAAGGCCTCATGCTATGGGATGGTCTGTATGGCAAATATGTTGCTCTGATTGGTCAATAATTAAAATACTGATTGACCAGTGCCTAGGCAGGAAGTATAGGTGGGACTAACAGAGAGGAGAAAAGAAAGAACAGGAAGGCAGAAGGAGTCACTGCCAGCCGCAGCCAGGACAAGCAGAATGTGAAGACACTGGTAAGCCACAGCCACGTGGCAAGGTATAGATTTATGGAAATGGGTTAATTTAAGCTATAAGAACAGTTAGCAAGAAGCCTGCCACAGCCTTACAGTGGGTAAGCAATATAAGTCTCTGTGTTTACTTGGTTGGGTCTGAGCGGCTGTGGGACTGGCAGGTGACAAAGATTTGTCCTGACTGTGGGCCAGACAGGAAAACTCTATCTACATCCTCATCCCCCATTCCTTGCCCTCCAGTGTCTGTGAGGTGGAAGATAAGTTTCACTTTAGGCAAACTGTCTTCATTAGAGACTTTGAGACCACCTTACCTTGTAGAAACATCTTAGATAGAGGCACAAAGTAAATATTGTCAGTAATAACAGATTATATGTATATAAAACCATGAGGTATTTTGTTTTGAATAGAAAAATATCCTCCTTTTATCTTTCTGTGTTTTACTTCAAACTTACTTTGATGATACTTGTTAGGGTTTCTACTGCTATGCTAAAAGCACCGTGAGTAAATTCAAGTGGAGAGGAAATGGTTCATGTGGCTCACATTGCCACATCACAGTGCATCATCTCAACGGATTAGGGCAAGCACTCAAGCCAGAAACCAAAGACAGAAAATGAATCAAGCAGGAGCCATGGAAAAACACTTCTTACTGAGTTGACCCCATAGCTTGCTCAATTTGCATTTTTATGTCATCCATTACCAGAGGCCCAGGTTTTGTACTGCCTGCCTTCTGCCAGGACATCCTAAATAAGATACTAATCAAGAAAATCACTAACCAAGAAAATGTCCTATAGACTTGACTATAGGCAATTTGATGGAGAGAATCCCTTAATTGAGCTTCTTCTTTCCAGGTAACTCTTAAATTCTTACAAACTGATATAAAGCTATGTAAATTTACACAGTGGTATTTCTTTCTATGGTCACATCTTGAGAACATACCATCTTGTAAGCATATAGTAAAATTAGCCCAAGTGTGCAAAGGAGTGTTAAAACGAGAAGGAAAGTTTGGCTTTCTTTTTAAACCTGATCTCTTTGTACTCCATAATGTATTTGTGGTATAATAACCAATGAAAAAAACCTACATTTTTTGCTACATGGCAGCTTCCAGAACACACTGATACCAAAATCAGGGTGAATTTCTTAGAGTGAGCTGTGGAGCTCAATGGGAAGTGCATAAACATCCTGTTACAGGAAATGGGAAGACAAGAATGTTTCATAAAAAGCATGGCATAGTCCTACTGTATAAATGTGCATGTTGTTGTTTTTATGTATGTGACCAACAGGGAAGATTCCACAGCCTGCCATCTTAGATAGAAGAATTCAAACAGCATTTGCCAGCAAATGATATACCACAGATTCCGCTGGAAGTAAATGTGACCTGAAAAGCATCATCCAGATTCTCAGGAGCTTGGCCCAAATGTCAGCTGATCATCTGGGTGTGGTGAACCATAACTTTAATCTCGGCAACGGGAAAGAGAGGCAGCCCAATCTCTGTGAGTTCTAGGTGTGACTTGTCTACATAGTGAGCTCCCAGAAAGCCAGAGGTACTCTGAAACCAGGTCTCATGAAAATAAACAAAAGAAGAATTTTGATGACATGCACAACATGCTTTTGTTTGAGACCTCTGCTATAAACCCCAATGATGATTGTGCTCTCTACTCTTGATCAACTTGAAACACAGTAGAGTTTCTTTGAAAGATGAAACCTCAAATGAGGGTTTACCTCCAACAGACAGGATTAATGATTGCCGTGATATAGACCAGCCTTGCATGATTGTTTCTTCTAACAGAACCCTTAGTTCTGATAGGTTAACCTTCTGAACTCTAATTGTCACTGCTTCATACACCCATGGACTTTTGCTACCAGTGGCTCTCAATATAAGGGGGTGTAAAAAAATACTACTTAGAACACACCTGCTGATAGGTAAGTCACAGCTGAAGGTAAAGGTAATAATGTGGTGGCTTATATTTACTGTGTTATCATTAAGGACAAAACTAACAGAAAGAATCCATGAATTGAAAATTGGAGGAATTTATTTTAACTAGGACTTTTATTTTAAATATGAAATGTTTTAGAAAAATTTTAGAGACAACTGAAGGAAACTAGTCCAGAGTCTGAACCAGTTAGTAAGCATATGTTCCTACTGTCCTTAGTTTTCTCCTCATTCCCAGTCATGTTTTAGACTCAATGTTACATTAAAACTGCACCCACTTGGATTATAGCTCTGAAGGCATACCTTACCCTCACAATGTTGAAAGTTTACATGGATATCTGTAATGCTGTTATTTAGGCATTTTTTTCCCAAATGCTTGGATTTTATTGCCACCCAAGACTATTCTTTTTCAGGAGGAAAGATGAGTAAAGTATGGAAAACCATCTTATCTGCTCCTTCTTATAAAAAAGGAATATTTTTTAAATTACCCAAAATATGTCATCATGAATTTCAGATTGTCCATAAAAAATAGCACCCTTTCATATGAAGTGAATTATAGAAATGGAATGTAAGCCATGAACTTCAGCTAAAGTGTCCATATTGACCATTACCTACAGCTTACAATCCTTGGCAGCCTTAAAGGAAATTAAGCCAAAAGACATTATATTTAAATGTTTTCAGAATGTAGGAAACAAGTGTAATCTATCTCAAATTAGCATTATTGCTACTAAGGGAAATTAATCTGTTTTTCTTCCTCATAAACCATAGAATAAATTGTTTTGTTACTATTTTATAGTAAACACAGGGCTGTAGTAATTGTTATGTATATAATGAATTGGTTGGTTGGTTGGTTGGTTGTTTGGTCGGTTGGTTTAGTTAGTTGTTTGGTTGCTTGGTTAGTTGCTTGGTTGGTTTGAATCGTACTCTCACAGTATAACTTTGGACTGAATTCACCATGTATATGAAACTGGCTTCAAACTTACAGATATCTGCATGCCTTTTAAGTGCAGAGATTAAAAGCATATATTACAATGCCACAAGATTGTAACAGTTTCTCAAAGAATGGAATTGATCATTTTTCAAACTCCTCTGGGAAGGCCTCACCACAAAAACCTCCAATCAGTTCTCGCAGTCTACATGCCCTGCCCCAAAACCCATCTGCCTGAGACCCCAGTAACTTCCTGAGTCAAAGAAACCAAACTGCCAGCTCTCATTGGACCAAGAATAATTCCTGAGACAGGGAATCAGCCAGCCCTCATTAGACCAAGAGTGGTTTTCTGAGACATAGAATCTGCCACCTCTCACTGTACCAAGAGAGGCTTCCTGAGACAAAGAATCTGTCAGCTCTGACTGGACCAAGAGCCCTGATAAGACCAAAAGCAGTTCCGTGAGTCGCAGAATCAACTAGCTTAGGTTGAGCCAAGAGAAGTTCCCTGAGATACAGGATCTCCCAGCTCCAATTAGACCAATAGCTAAGTTTGGACCTAGAGGAGCCCCCTCGACACAGACACAATAAGCACAGAGTGGACCAATAGCAACTTGCTATGAAACAGGGACTTCTTATACCTATTAGAGGAAGAGATAGGCAGATGTCAATATAAAAATACATACAACAACATAAAGAGCATTACAGCATCACCAGAATCTAGCCATTCTCCAACACCAAGACCTGAACATCGCAATGTAGAAGAAGCAGAAGACAGCATCTATAAAAAGAGCTTCATGAAGATGCTAGAGGCTTTTCAAGAAAAAATGAAAATTTCACTTAGAGAAATGGAGGAAGGACTGCAACTGTTCCCTGAGACAGAGCCTGACAGCACCTGACTGGACTAAGAGGTGAGTCTTTATCCTCATACCCGAACACACCACCCCCTAGGCTTTGGGCCCAAGGGCACAACCCTGCGCCCCTACACTCCAACCCATTGCAGTTCCAGTTTCAGGCCAGTTGGCAGGCAGACCTCCTGCACACAGGACAGACCACCACAATGCCCCATCAGACCCTGTAACCCAAGCCCCACTTTCCACAAATCCACTCACCTTCTGAGATTGCAACTGTTCCCTGAGACAGAGCCTGCCAGCACCCAACTGGACTAAGAGTCCAGTTGGCAGGCACACATCCTCAGACAGGTCAGACTACCACCATCTACCACATGGTAAGACTGCAGCTACTCCCTGAGACAGAGCCCACTAGGGCCAGTTGGACTAAGAGCTGCAGTCTAAGACAAGAAGTCCATCAGGATTGACTAGACCAAGAGCTCCTACTGGATCAAGAGTATCAATCAGACCAAGAGGGACTCCCCCAGACACAGACACCAATTTTACCAAGTGGAGAAAGAGATGGGTAGACACCAGGGCAAAAATACATTCAACAACATAAAAACAAATATGGCTCCATGAGAACTTACATCGGCAAGACCTAAACATCCCAACACAGAAAAAACAGAAAATATCTACCATGAAAATGACTTCAAGAAGATATTAGAGATCTTAAAAGAGGAAATGAAAAATTCCCTTAATGAAATCTAGGAAAATCAAACAAAAAAATGGGAAGAAATCAGTAAATACCTTGAAAGCCAAGAGATAGCACTTAAACAAGTGAGGGAAACAGTTCAAGATTTCAAAACTGAAATGGAGTCAATAAAGAATACACAAACTTAGGTAATGCTGGAAGTGGAAAATCTGAGTAAATGAACAGGAACTGATGATGCAAGTATAACCAACAGAATACAAGAGATGGAAGAGCAGATCTCTGGCATTGAAGATACATTAGAAGAAATACATTCACTTGTCAAAGAAAACACTAAATCAAATGAAGTCATGACCCAAAATGTCCAGGAAATTTATGACACCATGAAAATACCAAACCTAAGAATAATAGGAACAGAAGAAGGAGAACACCAACTCAAAGGCACAGAAAATATATTCAACAAAATCATACAAGAAAACTTTCCCAAACTAAAGAAGGAAATGCCTATAAAAATACAAGAGGTTACCGAACACAAAACAGACTGGGTCCATAAAAAAAAAGTCCCTGGCCACTTAATAATCTAACCACTAAACATACAGAATAAACAAAAAATATTAAGAGCTACAACGAAAAAGGCCAAGTAACATATAAAGGCAGACCCATCAGAATAACACCTGACTTCTCAATGGAGACTATAAAAGCCATAAGGTCCTGGTCAAATGTTATGCAGATACTAAGAGACCATGGATGCCAACCCAGACTATTATACCCAGCAAAACTCTCAATCAACATAGACAGAGTAAACAAAATATTCCATGATACACCAGATTTAAACAATATGTCTCCTCAAATCCAGCCCTACAGAAAGCACTGGAAGGAAAAATCCAACCTAAGGAAGTTAGATACAACCATGAAAACACAGGCAATAGATAGACCCATACCAAAAAATACCAAAGAAGGGAAACATACAACACTACCACCAAAAAATAATGGGAATTAACAATAACTGGTCATTAATATCCATCAATATCAATGGTCTCAATCCACCTATTAAAAAGACACAGGCTAACAAGAATGGATATGAAAACAAGATCCATCCATTTGCTGCATACAAGAAACACACCTCAACTTCAAAGATAGACACACATCAGAATAAAAGGCTGGGAAAAGACATTCCAATCAAATGGATTTAAGAAGCAAGCTGGTGCAACTATCCTAATAGCTAATAAAATAGACTCCCAATTAAAATCAACTAAAAGAGATGAGGAAGGACACTATATATATTTATCACAGGGAAGAGCCGAAAAGATGAAGTCTCAATTCTGAATATTTAATACCCCAAATAAAAGGGAACTGACATTCCTAAGAGAAGCATTACTAAAGATTAAATCCCACATCAAACCCCATACAATAGTAGTAGGAAACTTCAACGCCCCATTCTCACCAATGGACAGGTCTGCCAGACAGAAACTTAACAGAGAAATAAGGGAAAAAAACAGACATTATGACTCAATTAGACTTAATAATTATCTACAGGATATTCCACCCTGAGAAAAAAGAATATACCTTCTTTTCAGCACCCCATTGAACCTTCTCCAAAATCGACCATATGCTTGGTCACAAAGCAAATCTCAACCGATACAAAAAAAATTGAAATAACCTCCTGTGTCTTATCATGCCACCATGGCTTAAAGTTATACCTGAATAACAACAAAAATTACAGAAAGCCTACAATCTCATGCAAACTGAATAATGCCCAAATGAATCAACAATGGGTCAAAGAAGAAATAAAGAAAGAAATTAAAGATTTCCTAGAATTCGATGAAAATAATGAACAACATATCCAAACTCATGGAACACCATGAAAACAGTGCTAAGAGGAAGATTCATGGCTCTAAATGTCCACATTAAGAAGTTGGAGAAATCTCACACTAGTGAATTAACAGCACAACTGAAAGCTCTAGAACAAGGAGAAGCAAATTCACCCAGGAGAAACAGACGCCAGGAAATAATTAAATTGAGAGCTGAAATCAATAAAATAGAAACAAAGAACAATACAAAGAATCAATAAGAAAAGAGTGGTTTCTTTGAGAAAGTCAACAAGATAGATAAGCCCTTATCCAAATTAACCAAATGGCAGAGAGAGAGAGCATCCAAATTAACAAAATCAGAAATGAAAAGGGGGACATAACAACTGACAATGAGGAAATCCATAGAATCAGCAGGTTATACTCCAAAAAACATCTACTCCACAAAATTGGAAAATCTGAAAGAAGTGGATGAATTTCTGGATAGGTACCCCATACCTAAGTTAAATCAAGACCAGATAAAACTGTTTAAATAGACCAATATTCCCCAAGGAAATAGAAATGGTCATTAAAATTCTCCTAACCAAAAAAGCTCAGAACCAAATGGTTTCAGCGCAGAATTCTACCAGATTTTCAAAGAAGAGCTAATACCAATACTCTTCAAATTTTTCTACAACATAGAAACAGAAGGGGTATTACCAAATTCTTTTTATGAGGCTATCGTTACGTGATACCCAAACCACACAAAGATGCAACAAAAAAAGAGAGTTACAGACCAATCTCCCTCATGAACATTGATGCAAAAATACTCAATAAAATACTGGCTAAGTGAATCCAGGAACACATCAAAAAAATTATTTACCATAAACAAGTAGGCTTCATCCTAGGGATGCAAGGATGGTCCAACATAGGAAAATCAGTCAATGTAGTACACCATATAAACAAACTGAAAGGAAAAAACCACATGATCATCTCATTGGATGCTGAAAAAGCCTTTGATAAAATCCAACACCCCTTCATGATAAAGGATCTAGAGAGATCAGGAATACAAGGAACATACCTAGACATAATAAAGGCAATTTACAGCAAGCCGACAGCCAACATCAAATAAAATGGAGAGAAACTCAAAGCGATTCCAGTAAAATCAGGAACAAGACAAGGCTGTCCACTCTCCCCATACTTATTCAATAGAAAACTTGATGTTCTAGCTAGAGCAATAAGACAACAAATGGAGATCAAGTGGATACAAATTGGAAAGGAAGAAGTCAAACTTTCATTATTTGCAGATGATATGATAGTATACATAATTGACCCAAAAATTCTACCAGGGAACTCCTACAGCTGATAAACTCCTTCAGTAAGGTGGCAGGATACAAGATTAACTCAAAAACATCAGGCAAACCCTTCGGAATAACACCCAATTGTCAATGGACACTGTGAAAGGCAGAAGGACCTGGTCAGATGTAACACACACACTAAGAGACCATGGATGCCAGCCCAGACTAGTACTTTCAATCACCATAGATGGAGTGAACAAGGCATTCCAAGACAAAACCAGATTTAAACACTACCTACTCACTAACCCAGCCCTACAGAATGCAAGAGAAGGAAAATTCCATTCACCTCCTGTCCTTGGCTTAATTATAACCTCATTTAAACACTTCAGGAGTGTTCATACATCTGATATTACTGACTCTCTAAGGATTCCCATTCAATCATTTTCCCCATTTTGTAGGTAAGGGAACAACAGAGAGGGGCTAACTCACATACTCAACATCAGAGAGCTACACAAATAAAACCTGCAGGGCAGCTCAATGATTACCTGCAGTCCCACATGGGGCTTCTTGACACTTATGATATTCCTGAGCATTTACACACACTTACTCTCATGTAAATGCCCTTTCTGGCATTTTGTGTCCTGTGAAATAAAATGTGAATAATAAAACCACCTTGGAATGTAAAATACTTGCCTCTTTTTCGCTTCTAGGAAGACCAAATGTTAGTGACTGCCAGTTGACAGAGAATTAACTCTCTTTAAAAATTCTTAGGTTTCCATGGCTACTAAGGCTGAATGGTGGATTATGAGCAAGGAAGACAACTTCCTAGCCATACTTAGCCATAAAGGACCAGTGTGTTTAACTTCACTTTGTATGTGAATAATCTTTAAAAGAAAAGTTTACTTTTGAAATCATTTATAAATAAGTACTACAATGCCTGATGTGCATAGCATACACAGTTATTTGAAAAAGGGAAAAATATATTTGTGTGGTAGAAGAACAGATATTTTAATTTGAGCAAAATGTCTTCAATAGAGATTTTTTGGGCCATCTTACCCTCTGAAATCATCTTAGATATAGACACAAATTATGCATTGTCAGTAATAACAGATTGTATGTATGTGAAACTACAGGGTATTTTGTTTTGAATTGAAAAATATCCTCCTTTTATCATTCTGTGTTTTACTTCAAACTCTGTTACTCTCAGACATCAAGATATCTTAATCATAGTCTCACAGTATACATTGGACTGAACTTCTCTATGTATGTGAGACTGGCCACAAACTCACAGATATCTGCATGTCTTTTGCATGGAGAGATTAAAAGCATGGATTATGATGCCTCAAGGGTGTAACAGTTTCTCAAAAATGGATTAATAATTTTTCAAAGCTTTCTACAACTTTGGAAATTAATACCTGCCTAGCACAGCTATTTTTCACTGCTATTATTAACTTTTTTCAAAAGCAATGGAAACATTAATTGTTTTGGATTTTGTTTTTTTTTTTTTGCATTTTGTTTTCCTTTCTCTACTTTTTGAATTATGCTTATTCCTCTGTTGTTTTTTATTATGAGATTTTTCTATTCATTTTACATACCAACCACAGATTTCCCTCTCTTCCCTCTTCCCACCAACTAGGCTTCCCCCACAGCCCACCCCTGAATCCCACCTCCCCAAGGCAAGGTCTCACACGGGTAGTCAGCAGAGCCTGGTACAATCAGTTGAGGCAGGTCTAAGTCTCTGCACCAAGGCTGCACAAAGTATCTCACCATAGACTCTAGGCTCCAAAAAGCCAACTCATGTACTAGGGACCAGTCCCAATCCCACTGCCTGGGGGATCCCATAAACAGTTCAAGCTAAACCACTGTTTTGCTTATCCACAGGGTCTAGTCCAGTACCATGGGGGCTCCTCAGGTATTGGTGAACAGTTCATATGTTTCCACTAGTTTTGCTAGTTGTCTCTGTACTTTTTCTAAATATTGTCTCTATATCTCTTGCTCATAACATCCCCTCTCTATTTCATGGATTGGACTCCTGGATCTCCACCTGCCAGCCGGCCATAGATCTCTGCATCTGCTTCCATCAGTCACTGGATGAGGGCTCCATAATGATGGTTAAGTTATTCAGCCATCCAGTCAACAGGAGTAGGCCAGCTCAGGCACCCTCTTGAATATTGCCAGTAGTCTATGGAGGGATCATCCTTGAGGATTCCTGGGACTCTCCCTAGGACTGTGCCTCTCCCTATTCCCATGGGGGTCTTCATTTATCATGGTATCTCTTTCCTTGCTCTCCCACTCTCTTCCCATTAGCGTTGGAACCTCCCTCTCCCCTAAGTTCTCATATCCCATTCCATCCCTTGTCCTCCATTACCCCCCTTACCCCCAGTTTGCATATGTAGATCTCATCCATTTCTTCATCACTGGGTGACCCATACTTCCTTCCTAGCATCCTTCTTACTAGCTAGCCTCCATGGAGCTATGGGTTGAAGTCTGGTTATCCTTTGCTTTATATCTAGTATCCATTTATGAGTGAGTACATACCTTGTCTGCCATTCCGACTCTGGGTTACCTCACTCAGGATGATATTTTCTAGTTCTATCCATTTGCCGGCCAACCTCATGATGCCATTGTTGTTTCTCTCCTGAGTAGTACTCCATTGTGTATATGAACCACATTTTCTTTATCCATTTTTCAGTTGAAAAATTGAAATCATTGTTTCCAGGTTCTGGCTCTTACAAATAATATTGCTGTGAACATACATGAGCAGGTATTCTCATTGAAAGACTGAGCATCATTTGGGTAAATGCTCAAAAGTGGTATCACTGGTCTTTAGGTAGATTGATTCCCAATGTTCTGAGAATGATTGCAAACAGATCCATATCTGTCACCATGCACAAAACTTAACTCCAAGTGGATCAAAGACCTCAGCATAAATCCAGTTACTCTGATCCTGATAGAAGAGAAAGTAGGAAGTAGTCTTGAACACATTGGCACCAGAGATCACTTCCTAAATATAATGCCAGTAGCAAAGACACAGAGAAACAATTAATAAATGGGACCTCTTGAACCTGTGAAGCTTTTGTAGGTCAAAAGATACAGTTAATAAGACAAAACAACAGCCTACAGAAACAGAAAAGATGTTCACCAACCCCCATATCTGACACAGGTCTGATATTCAGAATATATACAAGAAATTTGACATCAGAATACCTAACAGTACAATTAATAATGGGCTATAAAGCTAAACAGAGAATTCTCAAAGGAAGAATTTCAAAGGACTGATAGACATTTAAGGAATTGCTCAGCATCCTTAGTCATCAAGAGATGCAAATCAAAACGACTCTGAGATACCATCTTATACCTGTCACAATGGTTAATATCAAAAACACTGAATAGGGCTTATTTTGGAAAGGATATGGAGAAAGAGGAACACCCCTGCACTGTTGGTAGGAATGCAAACTTGTACAGCCACTTTGGAAATCAGTATGGCACATTTATCAGAAAATTGGCAAACAATCTCTCTCGAGACCCAGCTATACCACTCTTGGGCATATACCCAAGGAATGCTTAATCATACCACAAGGACACATACTCAATTATGTTCATAGCAGCACTATTTGGAACCATTTATTGTTATAAGAAGTTAGCATAGCATCCTTTACAGTCCTGTGAAAAGTCTTACATTTTAGTTTAGTATTTATTAATTTTTAAATATTTCTGTTTATTTGTAACAATTTGCCATTTTAATGTTTAGTATCGTTCTCATTTTTTAAAATGATACATGTTGGCTAAGTGAAAATAAGGCTTTTAGATATATTTCAAAGTGTTTGTAAAATACTTCATTGACTGTTGATATCACTTCCTAAATTTTGAGTTCCCCTAGAAGCCTCTTCAGCTGTGCCATCTTGACACTCCTAAGAATAGCTTTAGATGTGTAATTATTGATTAGATTTGCATGATGATGCTTCTCAGATGTTGGCTTGCCAGTGCACCTCCAGTGTCATTCATGGTTTGTTGCTCCCAAACCTACCCTTCTTCTGCCAGATATTCTGACAGAGTCCTTTCCATAGCCCTAGGCCTATGTCAAATGTGAAAACTCCTGCTCCAGCTTTCCCTGCTGACTTCCTTCACATTCAAGTAGTCCTGCCACACCTCCACACTCCAAAGCCTATCTCTGGGAGCAAAGATCAATCACTGGTTGTCTGGATGGTATTTACCAAACTTTAGCCACCAGCACCATTTCTATACCTATCCAGCATATCTCATCTCACATAGGGTCTGCACTGGCTTTTCCAGATGTATACAGTGTAAGCAATGATGTACCTGATGTCTCCCCAGTTCCAGGGCTAGATAGCTATTTGCAGAATTTATATCCTCTCTCTCTGGTGTAGTCCTCAGAACATCATACACTTAGTGCCATCTCCATACTCCCAGCTCTTGTTTTCAAGCACCTGCATTGGCTTTTTGGATGTTCCTCCAGAATAAGCTATTGCCTGATATCTCCACACTCACACTCCTAATCCAGAAAACACAGTTCATGAAAGAATTTGCATAATGAGATCCCCAGAAATTTAGACTGCTGTGGATATCACTCTGTATGCTGTGAATGTGTTGCTCTGATTTGATTGATAAATTGAACATTGATTGGCCAGTAGCCAGACAGGAAGTATAGTATTGGTGAGATAAGCAGATAAGAGAATTCTGCGAAGAGGAAAGCTGAGTCAGGAGTCACCAGCCAGCACAGAGGAAGCAAGATGTAAAAGTACGTGTAAGCCACAAGCCACGTGGCAACTTATAGATTAATAGAAATGGGTTAATTTAAGATATAAGAACTAGATCGCAAGAAGCCTGCCATGGCCATACAGTTTATAAGTAATATAAGTCTCTGTGTGTTTACTTGGGTCTGAGCAGCTGCAGGAGCTGAGTGCACACAGGAAAAATTCAGCTACATATGGCGCCAGAATGTGGGGCAAGAGTTTCCACCTAAAACCTGAGAAAGCTTAAAAATAGATTCCTAGTTGTCTCTCTCAAGTTAGCAGCAGCCTGCATGCTTGAGCTACTCTATGGTGGGTTTGTGGCAAGTAGCCTTCACCTGTAGCATCACAGATTTCAAGCCATGCATATGCTGCATGGAGGATATAGATTTTCCTAGTACAAAATAAAAGATTTCTGGACTACATGCTGCTTTAATAGACGCACAGACTTACTGCCTCCAAGAGGCTGGTGGTATGAATGGTTCCCCCAAATCTGGTGGTAAACATAGTTCCACCATGTTGGAGAGCTGAGGTGGGCCAAGAATGCTATAGTTTAAAGCAATAGATCCACAATAAGAGAGACTCAGATGGGATAAACCTCTAAATGGTTTACAATGTATATAAAAATATATGAAGGACTGGAATAGAGAAAAAAGTAATATAAAGAGTTATATAAAGAAATGGATAGTTTTATAAAGAAAAAGTAAAAGTAATATAAAAATAAGCCACATAAAGATGGATATCACACAAAGAATCTGGATTGTTTTGTCTTCAGGATTTTTAACTGCAGATAGACATTTGATTGCAAAGACTGCTCACTTAAAGGAGAAGAATATCAACTCAATGGCACAGAAAATATATTCAACAAGATCAAAGAAGAAAACTTTCCCAAATTAACGAGAAAATACCTATGATGATACAAGAAGCCTATAAAACACCAGACTAGACCTTCCCAAAATTCCCCTCACCACATAATAATTAAACAACTAAACCTACAGAATAAAGAAAGAATATTAAGAGCAGCAAAGGAAAAAGGCCAAGTGACTTATAAAGGCAAACCCATCAGAATAACTCCCAGTTCCTTAATGGAGTCCTTGAAAGCCAGAAGGACCTGGACAGATGTATGCAGACACTAAGAGACCATGGATGCCAGCCTAGAATGATATATCCAGTAAAATTTACAATCACCATTGACGGAGTGAGGAAGACATTCCAAGACAAAATCAGATTTAAAAAATTCCTATCCACAAATCCAGTCCTACAGAAAGTACTAGAAGGAAAATTACAACCTAAGGAAATCAGATACACCCACGAAAACACAGGCAATAGATAACACCACAGCAGTAAACCCCAAGCGTACAAGAAACACACCTCAATTTCAAAGATAGAAACTACCAAAGAATAAAAGGCTGGGAAAAATCATTCCAATCAAATAGTCTTAAGAAGCAAACTGGTGTAGCAATCAATCCTAATATCCAGCAAAGTACACTTCAAACTAAAATCAGTGAAAAGAGATTAAAAAAAAGGACATTACATACTCATCACAGGAAAGGTCCACCAAGATGAAGTTTCAATTCTGAACATTTATGCCCCAAACACAAGGGAACACACATATGTAAAAGAAATATTACTAAAGCTCTGCAGGTTTTAATTGTGTAACTCACTGATGTTGAGTATATGAATTAACCTCTCTCTGTTGTTTCCTTACCTACAAAATGGGGGAAAGGATTACATGGGTATCCTTAGAGAGTGAGATGTACGAATACTCCTTAAGTATTTATATGAGGTTCTTTTTAAGCCAAGGACAGGAGTGAATGGAAAGGATTGTGGGATCAACAGGTTGGAGAGACATTGCTCTGAGCTCAAATGTCTTCCTAATAGAATTTCTTTTTTCTGAAGGTTTTTCCACTCTTTCTCTGACTGCATATATGGGCATTTACTGTGATTCTGCCACCTTCTAAATGAATCTTCTTGTCCATAATACACAAAGGTATAAAAACTTTATGTTATATATGGGGGCTTTCAAATATGGTCTTTATGAATCACATGCATCTACTCCAAGTGTTTCAAACACCACAGATACTGTCAAGCTAGCTCATTTTTTTTTCTTGGAACACCAGCAATCTTCATTGCGTTTTCAGCACTGCTTCAAAGCACACTGTTCTTGGAGTCCATTGCCTCCAGCCTGCCTTGGAAAGGAAGATGATGTGGGCAGGGTGTTACCCAAGCCACCATGAATTGTGAACTCATCTTGCTGATGAAACTTCCCTATTAGAACAGCTACTGCCTTCACTCAGTCAGGAAGCACATTCTACAGAGACTTTAGAGCAGGGGGTAGCTGTTTAGAGAAGGTTTCCTGGCAAGGAGATCCACTGAGTAGGCGCCTTTAACCTTCTGCATGCACAGTTAGCAGTGACGTTATCTACATGCCTAGTGAGTAAATGACTCACCTCCTTCCTTTATGCTAAATGATCTAGTACTACCTCTCAGTGTGTAATTTTTCTCCTTTTCATCCTATGATTGGAATTGAGAAAAGGTGCAAAGTAGTTCAAAGTTACAATACAGAGTGTAAATTTTCTGTGAAAGAAGATATTTGCTCACAGAAAATATATCAGGTTTCTTTTTGTTTCACTGAAATGAAGGTAATTATCTAAAGATGAAATTTTAAGTAAGAGATGGGCTATATTTGGAAATATCCACTTTTATGGATTTATATGATTTTATGTGTTAATTATCGATTTCCCCTATTCCTCTGACTCACTCTCTGGACAATTTTACACATAGATTTTGGTTACAGATACTAAAGAAGAATTCAGGGTTTTGTGCCTGTTAGATAATCACTTTACCACTGAGCCCTATCTGTTGATGGGCATAGTCTTTCTGGTTTCAATTATAAAATATGTATAGCTTTTTTTATAGAAGTGTATATTTCCCCAAAATGCACAAAGAGGAATAGCATTGTACACTATCATTTCTGAGGTGTATCATTTATGTATAGACCTCTTTTTTTGGTTTTTTGAGACAGGGTTTCTCTATGTAGCTTTGTGCCTTTTCTGGAACTCAGTTGGTAGCTCAGGCTGGCCTCAAACTCACAGAGATCTGCCTGGCTCTGCCTCCTGAGTGCTGGGATTAAAGGAGTGTGCCACCCCTGCCCCGCTAGACCTCTTTTTATAAACATATATGTACACAAAAATTTATGTCAAGTGTGTTATTATTTTTACATAAATGAGTTTACTATATAAATTATTTTCATTTTCTTTGGTTCTTTCATAGATGATTTTAGTTTGTGCTAGTCATGAAATGTTATAGTACTATATTTTAGAAATGACAATAAATTTGAGCATTCCTCTGCTTTTTCCTCTCTTTATGGTGTTAAATATTGACAAATTGCAAATACAGGTAAAATAAGCATGACATTACATATGACATTGCAAACTCTCTTCTAATTATCAGTTCTAAGCATTGAAATTCCTAGTCAACAAATATTACTTTTATTATTATTGAAGAACAATAGCCTGTACATAGACCACTGAAACATGTCTAGGTGACAACAGGGACAAGGTATGAGAGCTCAGTGCTCTCTAAGCCATGACGCCTTCTATTTTCCTGCCTTCCCTTGTATTCTCACTGACTCTATTCTTCTTTGATGCCTTCTTCAGATTTGCCAACATGAAGGAGTACATCTTCCAGTTCAGTGGCTTGATTTGCAGTACAACAGATTTGGTATTTGAAATCATCCTTGCAAGCAGCCAATGCTGGCGCCTATGGGAGTTTAACAACAAACTTGTGCAATTTGTGTCAATTGGACTCTGGGAAGCTTATTACACTCAGGACTTTAACATCTCTGGGTCTGTAACCAGGATGTTGGTTCACACCCCTATCAATTCAACCTGGAACAAGTCATCTGAATTTCAGTATTTACAAGTCCTGATAGTGTGGGCCATTTTGATGAAAATCCTAGTCCTGATTTTTACTTCAGTGGCCATTAACCTCAGCTGTATGGAAGACCCAATCCTTGAGATCCAGCTGTTTACTACAAGATGTCTGCCATAATTTTGGCTGTGAGCAGCCTTTTAATGCTTGTTACTGTGACCTTGAACCACCTGTTAGACATGTATGGGCAAACCACTCTTGACTTTCCAGCCGACTTTCCCGTTAAAAAGGAGGACATTATAAAGAAACACTGCACAAAGGTGTTCCCAATGGGTGTCCTGACTGCCACGATGTCACTCTTTGGCATGATTTTGTTTCTCTGTGAGATGATCTCTTTGACAGTACAGAGTCAGGTGAAGGACTGGTGTGCTTCCAACCTGGCTGAGCAAAAGGTCTGAAGTGAGGGCTCTGGCATTTTTACATCTGCCAGGAGAATCCTTGAAGAAATTGCCCTTTTGTATACAGTACTGTGTAACCACCAATTCATTCTATATAAAATATCAACTTGATTTCTGGGAGTGTGTCTAAGTTTTATTCCTTCGTTGCTGTTAAACACATTCCATTCTTTAAATGTTTTCACATTCTAAACTGCAGGTCCTGAACCCATTTGACTGTGACAACAAGCAATAGCAAGAAAGAGTATAGTATAAAGGCATGTGTCCTCTGTAAACCTAGTGAATCCCATGAGGAATACGGTTTGCAAGTAAACACACACCTCAACACAAAAAAAGAAACCACATTCTTGTGTGGAGACACTTAAGTATTCATATCTCTGAAAGGCAGAGCAGGATGTTTTAACCTTGGCACTGCTGGTAGTGTGGGATGCTCTCTTGGAGAAAGAAGGCAATGCTGTTCACTGAGTATGCCAGTGCCATCTGTTGTCTCTATTAGAAGGCAGTAGCCATCTCCTATTTCCCCCATTGTGAATAAATGCCACACATTCCCAGGCATTTTCAGTGTGCACTGATGGTCCTTGTGGTGGTAGCATAGGACCATTCTAATCTATCAGCCATCCCTTGGGACCTTAAAAAAATCCTGGTTTTCTTCCTGCCAACATTAGTCCCTATTCTTTATCAGGTCAGCTTTCTGAGTGTGTGTTATACTGTGTGAATACTTTGTCTCAGTGGATCTACATCAGTGGTTCTCAACCTGTGGTTTGCATCCCCATTTCAGGCTTGAATGACCCTTTCACAGGGATTGCCTAAGATCATTGGAAAACACAGATATTTACATTATGATTAATAAAAATAGAAAATTGCAGTTATGAAGTAGTAATGAAAATAATTTTATGGTTGGGGTCACTGCAACATGGAGAAGAGTATTAGAGAGTCACATATTTAGGAAGTTTTAGAACAACTGACCTAGATCTTCCATCTCCAGCACTACCGCCCACCATATCACATACCTGATTCATTTCTCTGACAAAATACATAACATGAGCAAGTAAAGGAAGGAAAGTTTATATTGGCTCTTAACTTGAGGAAATACACATCATGACTGAGAGATCATGGGGGCAAGAGTCCCAAGTTGCTTGCTACATTGCATTAGTAGTTAGGGAGCAGGGAGAGTAGTTAGAGCACTGTAGATGCTCCCATAGTTGTCTCCTGGTTATACAACCAGGAACCTCAGTCCAAGGAATGATGCTACTCTATTTCAGATGGTTCTTCCCAGCCCAATTAATCATTCATCTTAACCTCTTTGAGACATTACCATAGGCTTCTGTATTTCTTGATTTTAGTTCCTGTTCACTCAACATTCAATATTAACCATTCCTAATCCTCTTCTTGACAATTTATGGTCCAAATATGTCATTTTTATTACATTAAATTTTTTGTGGGTGTGTGGTTGTACAAGAACATTTGTGCCATGGCTTGTGGTGATGTTATAAGGGGACTTGGTAAGCAGTACCCTTCTAGGAGTATATGAATTTCATTAATTCGAGTAGACAAATTATGTATGTGCTGGAAATTAAACCCACACAGGACAGAGAGTAGAGTGACAGGTGAAGGTGATCGAGTTACATCTATAGATATGTGGCAAGGAATTTTAAACTGGAAGCCACTGGGATTGAAAGTAACAGAGATATGCTTGTTCCTGACAGAAAGTAACTATTATAAACTAAATATACCCAGATTCAACTGAGCACAGAAGCAAGATCAGATGTCAGGAAATGTTTTGATTATGAGCAATGTGTGGCAGATGACAGGATATAAAATCATAGAAAAAAAGACTTCTAAACATGTATGTGAGAATATTTAGGCTAGAATAAGTGAGGTGGATGATTTATGATAAATATGGGTGGCATCATTCCATGAGCAGTGGACTCAGACTGCATTAAAAAAGAAGAAGAAGATCAGAATCATTCATAGCAGTCTGCTCCCTGGTGACAGGCAAGGAGTGAATGGAAGCCTCATACTTCTTACACCATACACTCTCTGCTGTTACAGTACCCTCAAACTGTGAGAAAATAATGTTTAAATATCTACTCTTTCCTTTCTTTTATCTTGTCAGATATTTGTCACAACCATGAGACTGGAAAGTAAAGTAGAAAAGTAGTCCTTGGAATAGAATTGTTCAAGTTAATGTTATTAACCTAACCATGAACTTTTTAAACATTTGGAATCAGTACTTGGGTAATGTGGAAATATTTGGACCTATGCCTTAGAAATGCACTCAAATGTTCTAAAAAAAAGATTTTAATTGGCCATTCCATGGGGAGTGTGCAATTCTAGAAGGATGTGGAGAGTTGGGAGCTGCTTATGAGTATTCAAAGAGGATCAAAGAATGTAAGGTGAAAGAGGCCCGGGATCATTCATATTCTATGCTTGCAAAGAGCTGGCTGCATAGTACCTGTGTCATAAAAACCTGAATATGGCTGAACTTAAATTTGTAGAATAATTTATCTTGTGGAGGACATTACAAAAACATAGAAGTCAGGCAATGGTAGCACACACCTTTTGTCCTAGAATTCAGGAGGCAAAGGTCCATCTGGATCACTGTGAGTTAAAGGCCACACTGGGAACAGAGCCTGGCATGGTGGCACACACCTTTAATTCTAACACTAGTTAAATCTAAACATCTGGAGGTCTGTATAGACAGACAGGAAGTGGTGGAGCAGGGCAGAATGAGGAAGTGTTGTAGCTGGGCTGAGAGAGGAGGTGAGATGGCAAGGACAGAAAGGCATATAGGCATGACTATACAATAAATAGGTCTCTTTTGAGGCTGAGGAGTCGGTAAGGTAAGGTTGGCCGTGGCTCATCCTATTGCTTTGATCTTTCAGTTTTCACTCCAATATCTGGCTCTGGGTTTTGTTGTTGTTGTTATTGTTAATAAGATCGTTTAGCAATTTGTCTTACTATTAGGTCCCTGGGGTTAACTTCTGCTCTATTTAGTGGTCCCAGGGGTGTTAGTGGGACACAGATTGTGCAAGTCCAGGCATTGGGTTTGCATTGTGCTACTGAAAAATCAGGCAACAGCCTGTACAGGTTATGAGGAGACAGGTGAAATTGTTGATGGAGCAGTCTAGCTTGTTCCAACAGGGGCAAGTTTACTGTCATGAAGACCTTGTCAATCCTATCACCTGAAGCAAGCATTTCTGGTAGCCCCAAATGAGATAGGATATAGGTTATATACTGGAGATGCCTCCTATTCTCTAGCATGTCTTGTATTGCTTTCATAGTCGTGGAGATGGGATTTCTAAGGTTTTATATTTTAGCAAAGGACAACAGCTTGCATGTCTGTGCCATGTACTGGCTGTCTGAAAAAATGTTTATGGTCACTGATTGGCTCAACTCCAGTACTTTAAGGACGGCCAGAAGTTTTCCTATTTGAACAGAGCCTGGGTTGAGTTAGGTATGAGTAATTTCTTTGCTATCAGGCATTATGATTATTAGGACAAAGGTCATTCTATTGGCATCTGTGAAGGCTATAGCCATTTTAGGAAGAGGGACATTCAAGGAATTAGCATATGAGCTTAATGGTAAGTCGAGGAGTGGCAAGGCTGACAAACATTGATCTTGGGGAAAATGGTTATCCAAGGTCTCTGGAAAACCCATCATAATTTTCTGGAAGGGAAGAGAGTCTGCCCATAAGGGCTGAGTATTTTGGACGGAGAAGATGAGGACAATCTTGTCTGGTTCACAGCCTATGATTCTCTTAGCAGTTGTGCTTGTTTTAGTGCCTATCTCAAAGGCAATATCAAACTTCAAGGTGATACAGGATAGCTCAGAAAGTGATAGATGTATCCAGATTAAAGGATCTGATTGCCACAGTGCTCCCAGTACACAGCCTTTAGTCCAAAATACCAGGGCTATCAGGGGGAACATTTGGGTCATGTCTCCACAGGGAGGCATTATAGACAAGTTCACTAGCCCTCTTTAAGAGATTCCTGGTTCCCTCCATCAACTGTATTTTTGCAGAGAGGAAGGAATGCCCCTCAAGGAAAGAGAACAGTTGTCTCATGTCTTCATCGAGAATTGGGAGAAAATGTTTGAGCCAAGTAATGGTGCCATAGAGTTTCTGGAGGTATGTGAGAGAGTAAGGACTCTTGCATTATAATAGAGGCATTGAGGGGTTGGATGGATTGGCTAATTTGGTAACATAAGAAGGCAAATGGTGGTAGTCATTGTATCTTTACTGGGGCCATCTTGAGGTGAAGAGCTTCTATGTCCTCAAGGAGCTAGGACAATAACTCCTGAAGTCTCTGTCTACTTTGGCGGGCCAACAGGATATCATCCATATAGTGGATTATTAATACCTCACTGGGGACCCTAGCTAAGACCTGTTGAAGATACAACTGACAGATGATTGGACTGTTTTTCATACCCTGCAGTAACATCTTCCAGTGATAACAGAAGCAGGTTTTTGAACATTGGGCTCCTAGGTAGTCAATGTGAAACACTCTCTGTCCTCTGGAGCCAATGGTATTGAGAAAAAACAATGTTTAATGTTTATTACAAGAATATGCAATTCAGGCCCAGCAGCGGCCCACAGAGGTGGACAGGCCCTGCGGCGGAGATAAGCAGACTGAGGTGTACAGGCCCGGCGGTGGCGGCCGACAGAGACTTTCAGGCCCAGCAGCGGCCCACAGAAATAGAAAGGCCACACGACGAAGACAGGCAGACGCAGGTGGGTCTGCGGCAGCGACCCGCGGATAGGGAAGGGCCCAGTGGCGGCGACCAATGGGGACATACAGGCCAAGCGGCAACCGGCAACCGGCAGAAACATACAGGCCTGGTGGCAGTTCACAGAGGTGGATGGGCCCAGCAGCAGTGACAAGCAGAGGTAGGTAGGCCCGCGGTGGCAGCCGGCAGAGACATACAGGCCCGTTGGCCACCCGCAGAGGCAGATAGAACCAGCGGCAGCTGACAGGGACATACAGGCTCAGCAGCAGAGACAAGCAGACGCAGGTGGGCCTGTGGGAGCGGGCCACAGGGGTGGACAGGCCCGGGGATGGAGAGGGGCAGACGAAGCTTGGAACGGGGATGCTCCTAGTCCCAACACCTGGGGAAGAGGCTATCTCTGTGCGTTGGAACCAGGGCGAGTCTGGACACTCCGTCTAGGAACAACCCGGGGCCCAACTGCTGATCCTGTGAAAACCAACAACTTGGAGGTGTTGGTGAGACTACCCTGCTCAGCTGAAACCCATCTGGGAGAGGATTCAGATGCCTACAGTTTGAAGTCTGAAGAAACAAAATCAGCTGAGTAGTTGATAAATGAACAAAATGTGACCTGGGAACACAGAAGAAGGTGCTACCCAGCCACCAAACCAGATCACCAGAATCATAAGTATATAATTCACCGACTGAAATCAGCTGTCCCTGAAGAAACAGCCTGATAGCACCAATTTAACCAAGAACCCCTACTAAACCAAGACTAAAAAGTAGAACAAGAGAGGCACTCTCAGACACAGACACCACCTGCACTGCACAGAGGAAGAGATGAGTAGACACCAGTGCAAAAATACAGGTAACAACATAAAGACCTATATGGCAACATCAGAACCTAGTGATTCTACACCTGCAAGAACTAAACATACCATGACAGAAGAAACAGAAGAAATCAACCCTAAAAATGACTGTAAGAAGATGATAGAGGCCCTTAAAGAAGAAATAAAACATTCCCTCAATGAGGAAATAAAAACTTTCCTTAAAGAGGAATTGAAAAACTACCTTAAAGAGGAAATAAAAACTTTCCTTAAAGAGGAAATAAAAAACTCCCTCAAAGAGGAAATAAAAACTTCCCTTAAAGAGGAAATGAAAAACTAACTTAAAGAGGAAATAAAAACTTTCCTTAAAGAGGAAATGAAAAACTAACTTAAAGAGGAAATAAAAACTTTCCTTAAAGAGGAAATGAAAAACTCCCTTACAAAGGAAATAAAAACTTCCCTTAAAGAGGAAATGAAAAACTCCACTAAAGAGGAAATGAAAAACTCCATTAAAGAGGAAATAAAAAACTTCCTTAAAGAAATGGAAGAAAAAACGAACAAAAATGGGAAGAAAACAAATCAAGCCAAGAAAAAGCAATTAAACAGATGAAAGAAACATTCCAAGATCTGAAAAATGAATTTGAGACAATAAAGAAAACACATGCTGAGGGAATGCTGGAAATAGAAATCCTGACTAAATGAACAGGAACTGCAGAAACAAGCATAACCAACCAATTGCAAGAGATGGAACAGAGAATCTCTGACACTGAAGACACCATAGAGAAAATAGATTTTTCAGTCAAAGAAAACACTAAAGACAAAAAAGACGTAACACAAAACGTCCAGGAAATTTGGGACACCATGAAAAGACCAAACCTAAGAATAATAGGGATAGAAGAAGGAGAAGAATACCAACTCCAAGGCACAGAAAATATATTCAACAAAATCATAGAAGAAAACTTGCTTAACCTAAAGAAAGAAATACCTATGAAGATACAAGAAGCTTACAGAACACCGAATAGGCTGGATCCAAAAAAAAAAAAAAAAGTCCTCTCGCCACATAATAAACAAAACACTAAACACACAGAACAAAGAAAAAATATTAAGAGCCGCAAAGGAAAAAGACCAAGTAACATATAAAGGTAAACCCATCAGAATAACACCAGACTACTCAATAGAGACTATGAAAGCTAGAAGATCATGGACAAATCTCATGCAGACACTAAGAGACCACGAATGCCAACCCAGACTATTATACCCAGCAAAACTCTCAATCACCATAGGCGGAGTAAACAAAATATTCCAGGATAAAACCAGATTTAATCAATACTGTCCACAAACCCAGCCCTACAGAAAGCACTAGAAGGGAAAATTCAACCCAAAGAAGCTAAACACATCCATGAAAACTCAGGCAATAGATAATCCCACACCAATATACACCAAAGAAGGACAACACAACACAACCACAGAAAATAACAGGAATTAACAATCACTGGTCATTAATATTCATCAATATCAATGGTCTCAACTCACCTATAAAAAGACACAGGCTAACAGAATGGATAAGAAAACAGGATCCATCCATCTGTTGCATACAAGAAACACAATTTAACTTCAAAGACAGACACTACAGGAAAAGGCTTTCCAAGCAAATGGACCTAAGAAACAAGCTGGTGTAGCTATCCTAATATCTAGAGAAAAAGGATGTTTCAAAAGAGAAGAAGTCTTGTGGCAATGCCTCAGTGGTCCAGGTAACTACCAGAACTCAGAAATCTGTGACGGAGACTAAGGCAGCAGAGACGAAACACATAGATGTACATACAGGAAATAATAAAGAAAAAGTCAGTAAAGCCAAGAAGAACAAAAGAAAGGTAAATGCTGAAGCCCATCCGTCAGATGAGCCTGTGAACGAGGAACCAGTGACAAAAAAGAAAAAAAAAATGATGGAAAACTTTAATGACTGTTTCTATTTCCTTAGGGGTTATTGGACTATTTAAATAGTTTATCTGGTCTTGATTTAACTTAGTTATGTGGTATCTATCCAGAAAAATGTCCATTTCTTTTAGGTTTTCCAGTTTTGTGGAGTAGAGGTTTTTGAAATATGACCTTATAATTCTCTGGATTTCCTCAATGTCTGTTGTTATGTCCCCCTTTTCATTTCTGATTTTGTTGATTTGGATTCTCTCTCTCCGTCTTTTGGTTAGTTTGGACAGGGGCTTGTCTATCTTGTTGATTTTCTCAAAGAACCAACTCTTTGTTTCATTAATTTTTTGTATTATTCTCTTAGTTTCTAATTTATTATTTTCACCTCTCACTTTGATAATTTCCTGGCGTCTATTCTTCCTGGGAGACTTTGCTTCTTCTTGTTCTAGAGCTTTCAGATGTGCTGTTAATTCACTAGTGTGGGATTTCTCCAACTTCTTTATGTGGGCATTTAGTGCTATGAATTTCCCTCTTAACACTGCTTTCATAGTGTCCCATAAGTTTGGGTATGTAGTGTCTTCATTTTCATTGATCTCTAGGAAGTCTTTAATTTCTTTATCCTGGAGAGGATGTGGAACTAGGGGAACTCTCCTCCACTGCTGGTGGGAATGCAAGCTTGTACAACCACTTTGGAAATCAATATGGAGCTTTCTTAGAAAATTGGGAATCAATCTCCCCCAAGATTCAGCTATACCACTCCTGGGCATATACCCAAGAAATGCTCAATCATACCACAAGAGCACTTACTTGCTCAGCTATGTTCATACCAGCATTGTTTGTAATAGCCAAAACCTGGAAACAACCTAGATGCCCTTCAACTGAAGAATGGATAAATAAATTGTGGCACATATACACAATGGAATATTACTCAGCAGAGAAAAACAATGACATCATACGGTTTGCAGGCAAATGGATGGATCTAGAAAAAATCATCCTGAGTGAGGTAACCCAGACTCAGAAAGACAAATATGGTATGTACTCACTCATAGGAAGATGCTAGATGTGGAACA
Source organism: Peromyscus leucopus (assembly GCF_004664715.2). Taxonomy (NCBI): domain Eukaryota; kingdom Metazoa; phylum Chordata; class Mammalia; order Rodentia; family Cricetidae; genus Peromyscus; species Peromyscus leucopus. The sequence continues at coordinate 22,990,520 of NC_051083.1, forward strand.
AGGATGACTGGACTGCAACTCACATCACCAGTGAGGCTACCTGGAAAATGGGACCCCAAAAAAACACACGGAGAAATGGATGAGATCTACATGAACAGCCTGGTCATGAGTGGGAACAATGAAGGGCGACGGTAGAGGGAAAGAGAGTGGGAGATCCTAGCTGGATCAAGAAAAGAGAGGGAGAAGAAGGAATAGGAGACCTTGGTAAATGAAGACCACATGAGAAGGTGAGAAGGGGAGGAAGCAGACAACTAGGGAGGCCCACGGAGATCCACAAAGATATCCCTGCAAAAGACTGCTGGCAATGGTCGCCAGGTGGCAGGATCTGACCTACTCTGGTGATGGGATGGCCAGACATCCTGATAGTTGTGCCATAAACCCCATCCAAGGACTGAGGAATCTGAATGCAGACATCCACGGCTGGGCCCCTGGTGGAGCACTGGGAGTCTAATTAGTGAGAAAGAAGAGGGTTTATATGAGCGAGAATTGTTGAAGCCAAGGTTGGATAAAGCACCGGGACAAATAACCAAATGAATGGAAGCACAGGATCTATGAACCAAAGGCTGAGGGGCCCCCAACTGGATCAGGCCCCCTGAATGCGTGAGACAGTCATTTGGCTTGATCTGTTTGGGAGGCAGCTGTGCATTGGTGCAGGATCCTGGGCTCGTTGCATGAGTTGGCTGTTTGAATCCTGGGACTTATGCAGGGACACTTGGCTCGGTCTGGGAGGGGGGGGAATGGACCTGCCTGGACTGAGTCTACCAGGTCGACCCCGGTCCTCCGGGGAGACCTTGATCTGGAGGAGGTGGGAATGGGGGGTGGGCTGGGGAGAGGGGGGGCGAGAGGGGGAGAACAGGGAAATCTGTGGCTATTATGTTGAACTGAATGGTGTTGTAAAATAATAAAAAAAATTTCAACAATAAAAAAAAAAGATGGAACGCAAATCCAAAAATAGTACCGAGGTGCCAAAGGATGACAGCAAGACGGAGGAGACTAAGGGGGACAATAAAAAGCAAAATAATTCCATTAAAAAAGGTGCAAAGAAGAAACCTCAAAAAGGTAAATCAAGTAAGAAAGGCAGCATACCTGCTCAGAAGATGCAGAAGGAGACAGCTCCGGCAGAGCCTCCTTCCATGGAGCTGGCTCAGGAGGAGGTCTCTTCCAGTCCTGCGCCCACTCAGGTGGTGGTCACCCCTACAGGCTCTACTCAGCCCGGGCTTCCTTCTCCCATGGATATTGCTCAGACTGGGCCTGCTCAGATGGAGTTGCCTTCTCCCCTGGAGCCTGCTCAGAGGGAGCTGCTTTCTCCCCTGGAGCTTCCTCAGAGGGACCTGCCTCATCCCAGGGAGCCTCCAAAGATGGAGCAGCCTCTTCCCATGGAGCTTACTCAGATGGAACAGCCTCCTCCCATGGAGCCTGATCAGATGGAGCCTCCTCCTCCCATGGAGCCTGCTCAGAGGGAGCCGCCTCCTCCCATGGAGCCTGCTCAGAGGGAGCCGCCTCCTCCCATGGAGCCTGATTAGATGGGGCCGCCTCCTCCCATGGAGTCTCAGCGGGGACATTGTCAGAAGAGGCTGCTTTGTCCTTTGGACCATGCTCAGGTGGAGGTTGCTCAGACAGGGCCTCCTCACATGGGATCTGTTCAGAAGGAGCCTCCTGCTGTCATGGAGCCACCTCTTCAAGTGAAACCAGTCACCAAAAGGTCTTCTCCCCGAAAAGAGAGTACCAAGGAGAAGTCGGGCATGTGGAGTGACGTGGTGCGGCAGGAGCAAGTCCTTATTGAAGTTGGCTTAGTACCTGTTAGAGATAGCCAGCTTCTGAAGGGAAGCAGGCGCACACAGGATCTTCCAAAGGGAAACTCAAGAAGAGACGAGACACCCAAGGACCAAGAAATTGGCTCTGATGGGGAAGGAAATAAAATGGCCCCTATCAAGAAAGTGGGAACAGAGGAAGCTGGCAAGAGTCTAGCTATGCTTGCTGCTCCCAAGGAATCTACCAGTGTCTTATCCTCGGAACAAAACTCAAATGGGTCAGGTGGTGAAACGTTACATGCTAAGTGTCAGACTGGTTCAGCTGGGCTTTGTGAAATGGAAGTGGACACTGAGCAGAACCCAGACAGTGTCCCTGTGAAAGCCTCAGCACCCGAACCTGCGTCACCATTGCCTCCGGTCCCATCACCAACCGTAATGGCCTCGTCTCCTATCACTTTGGCTGAAAACGAGTCACCAGACATTGATGAAGACGAAGGCATCCACAGCCATGATGGAAGTGACCTGAGTGATAATATGTCTGAGGGAAGTGATGATTCTGGGCTGCATGGGGCTCAGCCAGTGCCACAAGAAGCAAGTTCAAAAAGTGGGAAGGAGGGGTTGGCAGTTAAAATAACCGAGGGAGAGTTTGTTTGTATTTTCCGTGATCGGTCTTTCAGAAAGGAAAAGGATTACAGCAAGCACCTCAATCGCCATCTGGTTAATGTATACTTCCTTGAAAAAGCAGCCGAGGGGCAGGAGTAGTGAGCCGGTCGGTAGAGGGCGGCTGGTCACAGTTTGTAAGTGATGCCTCACTTTTAGTTTAAGGCAGTAGACACACACAAGCTCGCTTTAATTAGTGTGCTGATTTTTAAGTGACATTATTTCCGTAGGACTGTATGTGTTACCTAGTGACTTGCAAAAACCTTAGCAAATTCTAGGGAGTTAATGTAAGAAAACAGATACTTAATCTGTTAGCTTGTGCAGTGCAGTGAAGAAAGGCGGGATGGTAGGTGACATTCTCCCGGGTGTCTACCTGTGTGGAACCGGTCGGGTGTTCTGCCCTTTTCACTTCACTTGCTATTTTTAGTTCCTTGTTTAGGCTGATAAAAATTGGCGTAGCAAATTACTTGAAGAATTTGCTTGCTTTATATAAGTAAAGTTAGCACTTTAAGGTTTCTTTAGAGATGAGAAAGACATTTAAATTGAAGAAAAATTCTTTCAACAGTGGACATTGTATCTGTCCAGGTAATTGCTTCCTGACTTATGGTCGATATATTTGTGCTTCTATGTTAATCATTATGAAAAGTGATTTTTGGTGGGATTTTTAAATTTTTTTTTTATTTTGGTGCTTTACTGGCTTAAGATGTTGCACATGGTTTACAGGCTTCAGATTTTGACAGTTCATGAAAGATACGACAAGCATTAATGTGTGGGTGAAAAGCTTGGTGAAACTCTGAGTGAAGTTTTAGTTAAAGGTGGTTGAACTTGGGATTGACTGGGAGGCCAAAGATTTAAAAAGCAGAAGATTCTCGCAAGACACAAGTTGTGTGATAATAGTGTGTTTTGTGATGTGTGAATGAGAATTTGTAAATGTTGAATTCTAGGCTCCGACAATCATTGTCAGTGCAGATCAAGCTGCAAGTATTTATGTTTTAAAACTTAAATTTTAAAGCTAGTTACGTCTTTCTAACAACTAGTTTTTAATGTTTATGAGCATATTTTACCTATATTACCTTTTCAGGATGTTGAGAAAGATGCATCACAAGCACAGGCTGGAGGCTGGGGGCTAGATGGTTTTGAGGAAGAGGTCTTGGTGGACTCTTTCATAGAGCAAAGGGAAGCAATGCCTTCTGGGAAATGAGCTAAGTTTTAATCTAGTCTTTAAGATTAGAAGTCAAAAACAAAAATATTAAGGAAATGAAAACCTTATTGATCTTTGAAGTATTGTTATGTGGAACTGAGTGGGACTTTTGAGGCCTTTCTTCCAGAAAACAAGGACTCGTTTGTCAGGCCTATATTAGGCCTAAACCTTGGTGCCATGTAGTTGTACTTAAATCATTTCAATGGAAAGTGTCTTAGTGATTGGAACTTCCAGTGCAGTTTGGAGTTCTTCCATTTGAAAAATGTGATATTTGCATGGGATTGTTTGAATCTTGTTTTTTAGTCCCTCCCCATCACCACCCTCATAGTCTGAAGGTAGATTTTTCTCTTGATAAAGGAACAAAAAAAGTGAATATCTTGTTTGTAAATTGGTATCTAGTAACTAGTGGTAAACTTGAAATGGTAGAATTCTTTAAAGCCTAATTCTAGGTAGCCTTAGGAAAATGTATCTTAATTATTTTTGAACCTGTATTCACCTTGTTTTTTCAAATATCTTAAGTTATATTTTCTTTTTCAAAAGAAAAAAGAAAAAGAAAAAGAAAGAAACCCAGCTGTGGCCAGAAGACAGTAGGAGAAAAAAAGGGTGGCACTGAACTCAGAAGAAAGGCTTTTAATGTGGAAGGAGTAATGATGAGGGCAAATGTAATATGACTCAAAAGTATCTCTTGAACATGCAAGTGGCAGTTGAGTAGAAATCTGTCATGTTGGATAATAGGGGCTGTGAGGGTTCATTTTCATTGTCAAGTTAACCAAGTTTGGAATAACCTATGAGATACTGTTTGGGGCATATCTGTAAGGACATTTCCAGAGAAGTTGAACTGAGACCAGCTCTGAAATTGGGTGGCACCATCCTATGGCCTAAGGTCCAAGGATAAATAAAAAGGAAAAAAGGAGAAAGCAGATGGGTGTTAGCATTCATCTACCCTTGCTTCTTGACTGTGGTAGCAATATGACCAACTTTGTTAAATTCCTGCCATATTGGGTTGATTATATGCCCTCAGACCAATGATTCTCTGTTGGGAGCCCTGCGGTCTAGTTTTGGACCAGTATATGAGTGCTTGTCCAACAGGTCCAGATCAGGTAAAAGCCCACAGGGACAGTCTTACTCGGCAAGGACCAGTGGACTTCAGGATACTGCAGGATACTGCTGGGACCATGCGGCCTGCATTCTCTCTTCTCTCTCATGATATTGATGATTCTCTTGGTGGATTTAGTGTCATTTTGTCAGTCTTGCATGGAATAGATGTGATCATTCCTGGAAACCCAATTTTTCTCCAATATTTTCCCCTAAAATTCTTTGGGAGCTGATGCTTCTCAGGTTTCTTGTCTGGGGAAGCCAGCTGTCTGAAAGAGCCTGGGAGCTGTTCTGATTCAGAGCTGACAGGATCGGAGGCAGATCACCCCTATTTCTGTAAATATGTTTTGAATGATATTGTTGTTCTCGAAAATGTGTGCCTATGTCAATTACCTTTTAGTTTTGTAAAGACAGGATGTACCCAACTCGATATTTGGCCAAGCCAGCAAAATGATAACTGTTGTTTTGGGTTTAAAGATGTTTTGATGTTAAAGTTGGGAAAAACACATTTGACATATTTGTTTTTGCTGGGGGTTAATGGAGGATGGAAAAAACATGTTTGTTATTATGGAAAAGCATGCTTGTTTTTTATGTATAAATGAAGATGGCTGGGGCTAAAAAAAAATAGCATCATGAAGATGATAAAGGCCTTTCAAGAAAAAAATGAAAAATGAAATTGAGGAAAAGACAAACAAAAAAAAAGAAGAAGAAATCAGTAAAGAAATTGAGAAAAAGACAAACAAAAAATTGGAAGAAATCTATGAAGAAATAGAGGAAAAGACAAATAAAAATTGGAAGAAATCAATAAATCCCTTAAAGAAAGCCATGAAAAAGCATTTACACAGGTGAGCGAAACAGTTCAAGACCTGAAAAGGGAAATAGAAACAATGAAGAAGACACAAACAGAGGGAAAGCTGGAAATAGAAAATTTGAGTAAATGAACAGGAAACACAGATGCAAGCATAACCAACAGAATACAAGAGATGGAAGAGAGGATCTCTGGTTTAGAGGATATAATAGAGGAAATGGATTCATCAGTCAAAGAAAATACCAAAGCCAAAAAAGTCATAACACAAAAAGTCCAAGAAATCTGTGATACCATGAAAACACCAAAGCTAAGAATAATAAGGATAGAGGAAGGAGAAGAATACCAACTCAAAGGCACAGAAAATATATTCCACAAGATCACAGAAGAAAACTTTCCCAAATTAAAGAAGGAAATACCTATGAATATACAATAAGCCTATAGAACAACAAACAGAACAGACCCCCCAAAAAGTCCCCTCGCCACATAGTAATTAAACTACTAAACCTACAGAATAAAGAAAGAATAATAAGAGCAGCAAAGGAAAAAGGCCAAGTGACTAATAAAAGCAAACGATTCAGAAAGCAAGATGGACCTGGACAGATGTAATACAGACACTAAGAGACCATGGATGCCAGCCTAGACTGATGTACCCAGCAAAACTTGCAATTATCATAGACAGAGTGAACAAGACATTCCAAGACAAAACCAGATTTAAACAATTACTATCGACAAATGCAGCCCTACAAAAATCACTAGAAGGAAAATTCCAACTGAAGGAAGTCAGATAAATCCATGAAAAAACAGCCAATAGATAACACCATAGCAGTAAACCCCAAAGAAGAGAAGTGCACACACACACACTACCACCAAAAGATAACAGGAACTAACAATCATTGGTCATTAATATCCCTTAATATCAATGGACTTAATTCACCCATAAAAAGACACAGGCTGACAGAATGGATATGAAAGCAGGACTCATCTTTCTGCTGCATACCATAAACACACCTCAATTTCAAATTTAGACACTACCTCAGAATAAAAGGGTGGGAAAAGTCTTTCCAATCAAATGGTCGTTTTTTCTTTCATTTTTTATTAAGATATTTTCTACTCACCCCACAAGCTATCCACATCCCCCAGTCCTCTTTCCCAAGGCACCTCGCATCCTCATATCCCCTAAATCGAGGTCTCCTATGGGGAGTCAGCAGAGCCCAGCACACTGAGCCTAGGCAGGTCCAGGCCCTTCCCACTGCACCAAGGCTGTGCAAAGTGTCTCACCACAGGCACCGGGTTCCAGAAGCCTGCCCATAGACCAGGGACAAGTCCCAATCTCCCTGCCTGGGTCCCCCCAAACAGTTCAAGCCAAACAACCATCTTCCATATCCAGAGGGTCTAGTCAAGTCCCACGGGGCCTCCACAGCCACCAGTCCACACTTCATGGGTTTCCACTGGTGTGGCCAGTCATCTCTGCATGTCCTCCCATCATGATGTCCAGGTCCCTTGCCTGCAATATCTTTCCTCTCCCTCATGAGCTGGATTCCCTGGGCTCAGCCTGGTGCCTGGCCGTGGATATCTGAATCTGCCTCCATCAGTCACTAGACAAAGGCTCTAGGATGACACGTAGGTTATGCAACCACTGGAAATCAGTATGATGGTTTCTCAGAAAACTGGGAATAAGTCTTCCTAAAGACCCAATTATACCACTCTTGGGCATGTACCCAAGGAATGCTCAATCATACCACAAGGACACATGCTCAACTATGTTCATATCAGCATTATTCATAATAGCAAGAACCTGGAAACAACCTAGATGCCCATCAACTGAAGAATGGATAAAGATATTATGGCACATATATACAATGGAGTACTACTCAGCAGTAAAAAAAACAATGTATCATGAAATTTGCAGGCAAATAGATGGAACTAGAAAATATCATTGAGTGAGGTAACCCAGACTCAGAAAGATAAGCACAGTATGTACTCACTCATATGTGGATACTAAATGTGAGGAAAGGGCTGGCCAGATTGCAACCCACAACTTCAGAGAGGCTAGCTAACAGGAAAAGACCTCACAAGGGACACATGGATGACCCTGTGAAGGAGAATTGGATGTGATCTACATGAGCGTTCTGGGTGTGGGGAAGTAGCAAAGGGCGAGGTGTGGGGGTGAGAACATAAGGCAATGGGAGGGTCAAGCTGGAACAGGGACAGAGTGGGAGAGCAGGGAGGAAGATACCATGATAGATGAGGACATCATGGGAATAGGAAGAGGCAGGGTGCTGGGGAGGCTCTCAGGAATCCACAAGGTTGACCCCATCTTGGTCTGCTGGCAGTGGTCCAAAGGGTTCCTGGACCTGTCTACTCTAGTGACCAGTCTAGCAAATAACCAATCAAATGGTCTTAAGAAGCAAGATGGTGTAGCCTTCCTAATATCCAGCAAAAATATACTTCAAACTAAAATCAATGAAAAGAGATAAAAAAGAACATAATATACTCATCACAGGAAAGGTCCACCAAGATGAAGTTTCAAATCTGAACATTTATGCCCCAAACACAAGGGTATCCACATATGTAAAAAAAAAGTTACTAAAGCTTAAATCACACATAAAACCCTATGCATTAATAGTGGGAGACTTCGACACCTTACTCTCACCACTGGACTGATCTGAAAAATTGAAAGTTAACAAAGAAATAAGGGACTTAACTGATGTTATGACTCAAGTGGACTTAATGGATATCTGCAGAACATTCCATCCTAACAAAGAAGAATATACTGTCTTCTCAGCACCCCATGGAGCCTAAAATCGACCACATACTCAGTCACAAAGCAAATCTCAACAGATACAAAAAAATTGGAATAACCTCCTGTTTTCTATCAGACCAAAATGATTTAAAGTTAGATTTCAACAACAACAAAAATTACAGAAAGCCTCCAATCTCATGAAAACTGAATTATGCTCAACAGAATCACCAATGGGTCAAGGAAGAAAAAAAAAAGAAAGAAATTAAAGATTTCCTAGAGATCAATGAAAATGAATACACCACATACCCAAAGTTAGGGACACAATGAAAGCGGTGCTAAGAGGAAAAGTCATAGCACTAAATGCCACATAAAGAAGTTGGAGAAATCTAACACTAGTGACTTACCAGCACACCTGAAACACCTAGAATTAGAAGAAGCAAAGTCACCTAGGAGGAACTGATGCCAGGAAATAATCCAATTGAGAGCTAAAATCAATAAACTAGAAACAAAGAGCATAATACAAAGAACCAATGAAACAAAAGTTGGTTCTTTGAGGAAAATCAACAAGATAGACAAGCCCTTATCCAAACTAACCAACACAGAGAAAGAGCATGCAAATTAGCAAAATCAAAAATGAAAAGGGAGACATAACAACTAACATCGAGGAAATCCAGAGAATCATTAGGTCATACTTCAAAAACCTCTACTCCACTAAACTGGAAAATCTAAAAGAAATGGATAATTTTCTGGATAGGTACTACATACCTAGGTTAAATCAAGACCAGACAAACTATTTAAATAGACCAATAACAACTAAGGAAATAGAATCAGTCATTAAAAGTCTCCCAACGAAAAAAACCCAGGACTACATGGTTTCAATGCAGAATTCTACAAGATCTTCAAAGAAGAGATAATGCCAATACTCTTTAAATTGTTCCACACAATAGAAACAGAAGGAACATTTCCAAATTCTTTCTATGAGGCTACAATTACCCTGATTCCCAAGCCAAACAAAGATGCAACAAAGAAATAGAACTACAGACCGATCTCCCTCATGAACATTGATGCAAAAATACTCAATAAAATATTGGCAAACAGACTCCAAGAACACATCAAAACAATTATCCACTATGATCACGTAGGCTTCATCCCAGTGATGCAAGGATGGTTCAACATACGAAAAGCTGTAAATGTAATCTATGATATAAACAAACTGAAAGAAACAAAACAACATGATCATCTCACTAAATGCTGTAAAGGCCTTTGAAAAAATCCAATACCCCTTCATGATAAAGGTCTTGGAGCAATCAGGAATACAGGGAACATACCTAAACATAATAAAGGCAATTTACAGCAAGCCAACAGCCAACATCAAATTAAATAGAGAGAAACTCAAAGCGATTCCACTAAAATCAGGAAAAAGACAAGGCAGTGCTCTCTCCACTTACGTATTCAATGGAGTACTTGAAGTTCTAGCCAGAGCAATAAGACGACATAAGGAGATCAAGGGGATAGAAATTGGAAAGTAAGAAGTAAAGCTTTCCAAATTTGCAGATGACATGATAATGTACATAAGTGACCACAAAAATTTAACCAAGGAGCTCATAGAGCTTATAAACACCTTCAGCAAAATAGCAGGATACAAGATTAACTCAAAAAAAAATCAGTACCTTTCCTATATACAAATGTCAAATGGGCTGAGAAAGAAATCAGAGAAATATCACCCTTTACAATAGCCACAAATGATATAAATATCTCGGGGTAACTCCAACTAAAGAACCAAAGGACTTGTATGGCAAGAACTTAAAGTCCCTGAAGAAAGAAATTGAAGAAGATGTCAGAAAATGGAAGAGTCTCCCATGCTCATGGGTAGGTAGGATTAACATAGTAAAAATGGCAATCTTACCAAAAGAAATCTACAGATTCAATGCAATCCCCATCAAAATGTCAACACAATTCTTCACAGAACTTGAAAGAACAATACTCCACTTCATATGGAAAAACAAAAAACCCAGGATAGCCAAAAGAATCCTGTACAATAAAGCAACCTCTGGAGGCATCAGGTTCCCTGACTTCAAGCTCTACTATAGAGTTATAGTAATAAAAACAGCTTGGTACTGGCATAAAAACTGACATGTGGACCAATGGAACCAAAATGAAGACCCTGACATTAATTCGCATACCTATGATCAAATGATTTTTGACAAAGAATCCAAAACTATACCAGCCCTGTAAGGGTGGTTTCCTGGAGAGCACCTAGGATGTGGAGATCATTAGAGAAAGGCATCAGAGAGAGGTATTATGAATTTCCATGAGCCAGGCTTTTATTACTTCCTTAGTGGGGTTGACAATCAGGGCATTCCAGAGCCATTAGCAGTTGCAGGGTCATTTTGTTTACACAGCACTGCCAGGAAAAATGCTGTAGAAAACACTTAAACAACAGAATTATTAAGAATACCATTCCCCCTATCATTCCCCATGCTATAATTTTTGAAGGGTCAAGGATTGATTTTATGTGATCCCAAATTTGAGCAAAGAATGTTGTAGTCACCTCTGGTGGTTTCACATATGTGGAGTTCAGCCTTAAGATTTTATTATAGAGTTGGGCCATAAAGTTTAAGAATTCTTTTTTCCATGGTCCCTATATGGTTTTCCTTAATCGACTTCTGGCTTGTGTTATATTTGAGACCAGGTAAGGGGTTAAACAAAAGGAAGAAAATTAGGGAGCAGAGTTTCCTCTTACCAGCCATCTTAATGTCTGCATTTCTTCATCCAATAAATCTATTTGTTATTGTAAATTAAGTACAGCATAATGAAAATGGGCATTAATTAGCTCTTGAGCACTTAATGCTCAGGCTGATTCTTCTATGGCCATATTAAGGGTAGAGGAAGTGGCCCCTGTTGGGATCAGGGAGGCTGTGGCCACTGCCCCACTTGCCACAGCAAACAGAGAAGCAGCCATTATGGCTGCCATTATTCCAAAGTCTCTTTTTTATTTTAGTCTACTCTATCAATTCCACTCGATGATAATGTGTCACATTATTTAGTGGTATCCAAATGAAAGCAGGAATAGGTACCAAAACTGCATGAAGGGCCTCATTTGCATTCCAGCAGGCACCGAGCCAGCATATTGTCTTGGGGCAATTCAGCTGATGCTGTAAAGAATTGGTTAATATAAAGAAAAATTGGGGTTTTACACAGATTGGGTGTCCTTGAAGGTAAAATTCTTTCGTTATTTAATAGAAACGGAGGGCCCAAATGATTCATTAGCAGTGAAGGGTCCATTAAAATAACCTCATCCCCTTAAAAATAGGAATGCTCTCATATCAAAGCTAGTGTTGGGTCCACATAGTGGCCAATTGCCAAACATAGGCCTAATGGCCAGCACTGGAGAGTGGTAAGAGAAATTAAAGGGGCCCAGTGTGTCATTGGCCCATGGTATTCGGAGCCAGATCCATAGGTCCTTCTTTCCTTTCACTTTGTAGGGAAAGGAAGCAGAGAAACAAAAGTCCCAATTGATTGGCAACTCATTATCAGTGGGTTAATCTTGCATTTTCTGACAAAAGTGGTCAAGAGGCTGTTTAGCAGCATGTTTGTGCTTTGTACATGAATTTTTTTCATTTTTCTTTGTTAAGAAATTTTCTACTCACTCTACATACCACCCACAGATCCCACCTTCTCCCTCTTCCCACCCCTAGTCCTCTCTCCCAAGCCACCGCACATCTCCACATCCCCCAAATCAAGGTCTCCCATGGGGAGTCAGCAGAGCCCTGCACACTGAGCCTAGGCATGTCCAAGCCCCTTCCCACTGTACCAAGGCTGCACAAGGCATCACACCACAGACACCAGATTCCCAAAAGTCTGCCTAGGCACCAGGGACAAATCCTGATCCCCCTACCTTGGTGCCTCCCAAACAGTTCGAGCCAAATAACCATCTGCCATATGCAGTGGGCCTAGTCCAATCCCATGGGGGCTCCACAGCCACCAGTTCACAGTTCATGGGCTTCCACTAGTGTGGGCAGTTATCTCTGCACGTCTTCCCATCATGATCTTGACATCCCCCGCCTGCAAAATCCCTCTTCTCTCTCATTGACTGGATTCCCGGAAAGCCTGGTACTTGGCCGTGGATCTTGTGCTTGGCTGTGGATCTCTGCATCTGCCTCCATCAGTCACTGGACAAAGGCTCTATGATGACAGTTAGGTTATTCGCTAGACCAGTTACCAGAATAGACCAGTCCAGGCACCCTCTGGACCACTGCCAGCAGTCCAAGGTGGGGTCATCCTTGTGGATTCCTGAGAGCCTCCCCAGTACCCTGCCTCTTCCTACTCCCATGATGTCCTCATTTATTATGGTATTTTCCTCCCTGCCCTCCCACTCAGTCCCTGTTCCAGCTTGACCCTCCCATTTCCCTATGTTCTCATCCCCCACTTCTCACCCTCTGCCACCCCCCACACACCCAGTCTGCTCATGTAGATCTCATCCAATTCTCCTTTGCTGGGCCATTCATGTGTGCCTCCTAGGGTCTTTTCTTATTAGCTAGCCTCTCTGGAGATGTGGGTTGCAGTCTGGCCATCCCTTCCCTCACATCTAGTATCCACTTATGAGTGAGTACATACTATGTTTGTCCTTCTGAGTCTGGGTTACCTCAGTCACGATGATATTTTCTAGTTCCATCCATTTGCCTGCAAATTTCAAGAGACCATTATTTTTTACTGGTGAGTAGTACTCCATTGTGTTTATGGGCCACATTTTCTTTATCCATTCTTCAGTTGAGGGGCAACTAGGTTGTTTCCAGGTTCTTGCTATTATGAACAATGCTGATAAGAACATAGTTGAGCATGGGTTCTTGTGGTAAAATTGAGCATTTCTTGGGTATATGCCCAAGAGTGGTATAGCTGGGTCTTGAGGAAGACTTATTCCCAATTTTCTGAGAAATTGCCATACTGATTTCCAGAGTGGCTGTACAAGTTTGCATTCCCACCAACAGTGTTCCCCTTGCTCCACATTCTCTCCAACATAAGCTGTCTTCAGTGTTTTTGATCTTAGCCATTCTGACATGTGTTAGATGGTATCTCAGAGTTGTTTTGATTTGCATTTCCCTGATGACTAAGGATATTGAGTAATTCCTTAAATGTCTTTCAGCCATTTGAGCTTCTTCTGGTAAGAATTATCTGGTAAGCTCTGTAACCAATTTTAAATAGGATTCTTCAGTATTTTGAAGTGTAGCTTTTTGAGTTCTTTATATATTTTGGATATCAGCCCTCTGCCAGATGTGGGGTTGGTGAAGATCTTTTCCATTCTGTAGACTGCTGTTTTTTCTTATTCACTGTGTCCTTTGCTCTACAAAAGCTTCTCAGTTTCAATAGGTCCCATTTGTTAATTGTTGCTCTCAGTGTCTGTGCTACTGGTGTTATATTTAGGAAGCGGTCTCCTGTGTCAATGCGTTCAAGACTACTTCCTACTTTCTCTTCTATCAAGTTCAGTGTAACTGGTTTTAGGTTGAGGTCTTTGATCCACTAGGACTTGAGTTTTGTGCATGGTGACAAATATGGTTCTATTTGAAATCTTCTGCATGTTGACATCCAGTTATGCCAACTCCATTTGTTGAAGATACTTTCTTTTTTCCATGGTAAAATTTTGGCTTCTTTGTCAAAAATCATATGTTCATAGGTGTGTGGATTAATGTCAGGATCTTCAATCCTATTCCATTGGTCCACGTGTCGGTTTTTATGCCGGTACCAAGCTATTCTTATTACTATAGCTCTATGGTAGAGCTTGAGGTCAGGGATCATGATGCCTTGAGTTTGATTTACTATACAGGATTGTTTTAGCTACCCTAGGTTTTTTCTTTTTCCATATAAATTACGTATTGTTCTTTCCAAGTCCGTGAAGAATTGTGTTGGGATTTTGATGGGTATTGCACTGAATCTGTAGATAGCTTTTGGTAAGTTTACCATTTTTACTATGTAAATTTACCTATTCATGAGCATGGGAGCTTTTTCCATTTTCTGATATCTTCTTCAATTTCTTTCTTCAGAGAGTTAAAGTTCTTATCATACAAGAACTTTATCACACAGGTCTTTCACTTGCTTAGTTAGGGTTACCCCAAGGTATTTTATATTATTTGTGGCTATTATAAAGGGTGATGTTTCTCTGATTTCTCTCTCAGTCAGTTTTTCATTTGTATATAGGAGGGCTACTGTTTTTTCAGTTAATCTTGTATCCTGCCACCTTACTGAAGGAGTTTATCAGCTGTAGGAGTTCTCTGGTAGAGTTTTTGAGGTCACTTATGTATACTATCATATCATGTGCAAATAGTGAACGTTTGAGTTCTTCCTTTCCAATTTGTATCGCCTTGATTTCCTTTTGCTGTCTTATTGTTCTAGCCAGAACTTCAAGTACTATGTTGAATATGTATGGGGAGAGTGGACAGCCTTGTCTTTTTCCCGATTTTAGTGGAATTGCTTTGAGTTTCTCTCCATTTAACTTGATGTTTGCTCTCAGCTTGCTGTAAATTGCCTTTTTTATGTTTAGGTATTTTCCTTGTATTCCTGATCTCTCTAGAACCTTTATCATGAAGGGGTGTTGCATTTTGTCAAAGGCTATTTCACAATCTAATGAGATGATCATGTGTGTTTTTTCTTTCAGTTTGTTTAAATGATGTATTACATTGACAGATTTTTGTATGTTGAACTATCCTTGCATCCCTAGAATGAAGCCTACTTCGTCATGGTGCATAATTTTTTGTTGTGTTCCTGGATTTGGTTAGTCAATATTTTATTGAGTATTTTTGCATCAATGTTCATGAGGGAGATTGGTCTATAATTCTCTTTTTTTGCATCTTTGTGTGGTTTGGGTATCAGCGTAGCTGTGGCCTCATAAAAAGAGTTGGTAAGGTTCCTTCTGTTTCTATTGTGTGGAAGAATTTGAAGAGCATTGGTATTAGCTCTTCTTTGAAAATCTGGTAGAATTCTGTGTTAAACCATCTGGTCCTGGACTTTTTTTTGGTTGGGAGACTTTTAATGACTCTTTCTATTTCCTTAGGGGTTATTGGTCTATTTAAATAGTTTTTCTGGTCTTCATTTAACTTAGGTATGTGGTACCTATTCAAAAAATCATTTCTTTCTTTCAGATTTTCCAATTTTGTGGAGTACAGGTTTTTGAATTATGTCCAGATGATTCTCTGGATTTCCTCATTGTCTGTTGTTTTGTTTCCCTTTTCTTTTCTGATTTTGTTAATTTGGATGCTCGCTCTCTCTGCTTTTTGATTAATTTGGATAAGCGTTTGTCTATTTTCTTGATTTTTTTCAAAGACACAACTCTTTGTTTCATTGATTCTTTGAATTGTTTTCTTTGTTTCTATTTTATTGATTTCAGCCATCAATTTGATGGCATCTGTTTCTCCTGGGTGAGTTTGCTTCTTCTTGTTCTAGAGCTTTCAGGTGTGCTGTTAAGTCACTAGTGTGAGATTTCTCCAACTTCTTTATGTGGGCATTTAGCTCTTTGAGTATTCCTCTTACCACTGCTTTCATAGTGTCCCATAAGTTTTGGTATATTGTACATTTGTTTTCATTGAATTCTGTGAAATCTTTAATTTCTTTCTTTATTTCTTCCTTGACCCATTGGTGATTCAATTGGGCATTATTCAGTGTCCATGAGATTTTAGGCTTTCTGTAAATTTTTTTTTGTTGAAATCTAACTTTAAGCCATTGTGGTCTGATAAGATACAGGAGGTGATTTCAATTTTCTTTTATCTTTTGAGATTTGCTTTTTGACCAAGCATGTGGTCGATTTTGCAGAAGGTTCCTTGGAGTGCTGAGAAGAAGGTATATTCTTTTGTGTTAGGGTGGGATATTCTGTAGATATCTATTAAGTCCATTTGTGTCATAATGTCTTTTAGTTCCCTTATTTCTCTGTTAAGTTTCTGTCTGACAGTCCTGTCCATTGTTGAGAGTTGGGTATTGAAGTCTCCTACTACTAGTGTATGGGGTTTGATGTGTGATTTAATCTTTAGTAAGGTTTCTTTTACAAATGTAGGTGCCCTTGTATTTGGTGAATAAATACTGAGAATTGAGACTTCATCTTGTCAGCTTTTCCCTGTGATAAATATGTCATGTCCTTTCCAATATCTTTGGATTGATTTTAGTTTGAAGTCTATTTTGTTAGATATTAGGATAGCTACACTAGCTTGCTTCTTAAATTCATTTGATTGGAAATTCTTTTCCCAGCCTTTTATTCTGAGGTAGTGTCTGTCTTTGAAGTTGAGATGTATTTCTTGTATGCAGCAAATGGATGGATCTTGTTTTTGATTCCGTTCTGTTAGCCTGTGTCTTTTTTGGATGAATTGAGACCATTGATATTAATGGATATTAATGACCAGTTATTGTTAATTCCCGTTATTTTTTTTTTGTGGCAGTTTTGTATGTTTCCCTTCTTTGGTATTTGTTGGTATGGGACTATCTATTGCCTGTGTTTTCATGGATGTATCTAACTTCCTTAGGTTGGAGTTTTCCTTCCAGTGCTTTCTGTAGGGCTGGATTTGTGGAGACATATTGTTTAAATCTGGTGTATCATGGAATATTTTGTTAACTCTGTCTATGTTGATTGAGAGTTTTGCTGGGTATAATAGTCTGGGTTGGCATCTATGGTCTCTTAGTATCTGCATAACATTTGACCAGGACCTTCTGGCTTTTATAGTCTCCATTGAGAAGTCAGGTTTTATTCTGATGGGTCTGCCTTAATATATTACTTGGCCTTTTTTCCTTTGAAACTCTTAATATTTTTTCTTTATTCTATATGTTTATTGGTTTGATTATCATGTGGTTAGGGGACTTTTTTTGGATCCATTCTATTTGGTGTTCGGTAACCTTCTTGTATCTTTATAGGCATTTCCTTCTTTAGTTTGGGAAAGTTTTCTTCTATGATTTTGTTGAATATATTTCCTGTGCCTTTGAGTTGGTATTCTTCTCCTTCTTCTATCCCTATTATTCTTAGGTTTGGTCTTTTCATGGTGTCCCAAATTTCCTGGACATTTTGAGTCATGACTTTATTGGCTTTAGTGTTTCCTTTGACTGATGAATCTATCTCCTCTATTGTATCTTCAATGTCAGAGACCTGCTCTTCCATCTCTTGCATTCTGTTGGTTATGCTTGCATCTGTAGTCCTTATTTGTTTACTCAGATTTCCATTCCCACATTCCCTCCGTTTGTGTCTTCTTTATTGTCTCCATTTCAGTTTTCAAATCTTGAACTGTTTCCCTCACTTGTTTAATTGCTTTCTCTTGGCTTTCTAGGGATTTGATGATTTCTTCCCATTTTTTCTTTGACTTTTCCTTGAATCCTTTAAGGGAAATTTTCATTTGCTCTTTAAAGATCTCTATCATCTTTTTAAGGTCATTTTTAAGGATTATTTCTTCTGTTTCTTCTTGTTGAGATGTTCAGGTCTTGCTGATGTAGGTTCCAATGGAGCCATATTGATTTTTATGTTGTTGACTATATTTTTGCACTTGCATCTACCCATCTCTTTCTCCACTTGGTGCAAGCAGTGTCTGTGTCTGAGGGAGCCTCTCTTGGTCTGATCTATAATCTTGGTCCAGTGGGAGCTCTTGGTCTGATCAGTGTTGATGGACTCTTTGTCTCATGGAGCAACTCTTGGTCCAATTGGCACTTGTGGTCTCTCTTAGTCCAATCGGTTGTTGGTGGGCTCTGTCTCAGGGAACAGTTATATACATGAACTTTTCATGACAGACCCTGTTGATTTGAAGTTTCACATCATTCCTGTAGTTCCATTTCCCTTAAAATCATCTGTGGAGTAAGAAGAAAGGAGAATGCAGCTTGTACTATTTGGGCACACATCAAAACAGATGGTTTCTGTCAGGTTTACAAGTCCGGCAGTATAATTCACTGCCTTTAGCAGAGAGTTGGATGAGAGGCCTAAGATTCTATTGGTGGTAAATATATTGGGAAAGGAAGAGGCAGTTACTGAAATTGGCATTGGTATTGGAGGGGCTGGGACAAGTGCCCAGAGGTCTTTGGCCTGAATAATCATTGGCAGGATCAGTAGCAGGACTGTCAGCAAAGGGAGAGGTCCTCCTTGAGATTTTCTTGATCTGTAGCAGGCTGTATGTCTCTGATTGGCACCCATATTGGCTTAGCTTGACCCTGTGGAAATATACAAGCATATCATCATCACCCACATGGCAATAAGGGGGCAGAAGATAGAGATTAGATAGCAGGTCTCTCCATATGACTAGAGGGAGCAGTGTTTCTCTGGGGAGAGTGGTCCAATGCTTGTAGGCTGGGCTAAGTCCTTTGTCATCAAATGACAGGAAGTTCCTCTTAAACAGAGCTTCCACCAGGGCCAAATGTGGATCCCTCTTCAATTCCTTGGGTATTTTTTGTAAACCATCCTTTAGTGAGCTGTTTATCCATTCTACAATTGCTTATCATTTGGGGCTATATGGAGTACCTGTGGAGTGCTCTACTTTCCATTCCTTAAGGAAGTCCTTAAACTTTTGAGAAGCATATTCTGGGCCATTATCTGTTTTTGTTTTCCAAGGCACTCCCATGACCATCTTAACAGTTTTTAATACCTTGATTGCTTGGGAGGCTTTTTCCCCTGTCTGTGCTAGGGCAAAGGTAAATGAGGAGTATGTATCTACTATTATGTGTATACATTTTAAGTTGCTGAAGGTGGGGTCATGGGTAATATCAATTTGCTAGAGTGCATTGGGCATTAGATGTGGTGATATTTTATCTGTGTATCCCAATGAAGTTTATCTGACGATCAGAGGAAAAACCCATCCACTATAGTAAACATAGAAGTCAGGCAATGGTAGCACACACCTTTTTTCCTAGAATTCAGGAGGCAAAGATTCATCTGGATCTCTGTGAGTTAAAGGCCACACTGGGAACAGAGCCCGGCATGGTAGCACACACCTTTAATTCTAACACTAGTTAAATCTAAACATCTGGAGGTCTGTACAGACAGACAGGAAGTGGTGGAGCAGGGCAGAATGAGGAAGTGTTGTAGCTGGGCTGAGAGGGGAGGTGAGATGGCAAGGACAGAAAGGCATATAGGCATGAGTATACAGGAAATAGGTCTCTTTTGAGGCTGAGGAGTCGGTAAGGTGAGGTTGGCTGTGGCTCATCCTATTGCTTTGATCTTTCGGTTTTCACTCCAATCTGGGTTTTGTTGTTGTTGTTGTTAATAAGATCGTTTAGCAATTTGTCTTACTATTAGGTCCCTGGGGTTAACTTCTGCTCTATTTAGTGGTCCCAGGGGTGTTAGTGGGACACAGATTGTGCAAGTCCAGGCATTGGGTTTGCATTGTGCTACTGAAAAATCAGGCAACAGCCTGTACAGGTTATGAGGAGACAGGTGAAATTGTTGATGGAGCAGTCTAGCTTGTTCCAACAGGGGCAAGTTTACTGTCATGAAGACCTTGTCAACCCTATCACCTGAAGCAAGCATTTCTGGTAGCCCCAAATGAGATAGGATGTAGGTTTTATATACTGGAGATGCCTCCTATTCTCTAGCATGTCTTGTAATGCTTTCATAGTCGTGGAGATGGGATTTCTAAGGTTTTATATTTTAACAAAGGACAACAGCTTGCATGTCTGTGTCATGTACTGGCTGTCTGAAAAAATGTTTATGGTCACTGATTGGCTCAACTACAGTACTTTAAGGACAGCCAGAAGTTTTCCTATTTGAACAGAGCCTGGGTTGAGTTAGGTATGAGTAATTTCTTTGCTATCGGGCATTATGATTATTAGGACAAAGGTCATTCTATTGGCATCTGTGAAGGCTATAGCCATTTTAGGAAGAGGGACATTCAAGGAATTAGCATATGAGCTTAATGGTAAGTCGAGGAGTGGCAAGGCTGACAAACATTGATCTTGGGGAAAATGGTTATCCAAGGTCTCTGGAAAACCCATCATAATTTTCTGGAAGGGAAGAGAGTCTGCCCATAAGGGCTGAGTATTTTGGACGGAGAAGATGAGGACAATCTTGTCTGGTTCGCAGCCTATGATTCTCTTAGCAGTTGTGCTTGTTTTAGTGCCTATCTCAAAGGCAATATCAAACTTCAAGGTGATACAGGATAGCTCAGAAAGTGATAGATGTATCCAGATTAAAGGATCTGATTGCCACAGTGCTCCCAGTACACAGCCTTTAGTCCAAAATACTAGGGCTATCAGGGGGAACATTTGGGTCATGTCTCCTCAGGGAGGCATTATAGACAAGTTCACTAGCCCTCTTTAAGAGATTCCTCGCTCCCTCTATCAACTGTATTTTTGCAGAGAGGAAGGAATTCCCCTCAAGGAAAGAGAACAATTGTCTCATGTCTTTATAGGGAATTGGGAGAAAATGTTTGAGCCAAGTAATGGTGCCATAGAGTTTCTGGAGGTATGTGAGGGAGTAAGGACTCTTGCATTATAATAGAGGCATTTAGGGGTTGGATGGATTGACTAATTTGGTAACGTAAGAAGGCAAATGGTGGTAGTCATTGTATCTTTACTGGGGCCATCTTGAGGTGAAGAGCTCCTATGTCCTCAAGGAGCTAGGGTAATAACTCCTGAAGTCTCTGTCTACTTTGATGGTTTGTTTTCTACTGAGGGATAGAAAGGGAAGAATCAAGATGGAAGTATAGGTGGGGAAGAATAGAGGGAGGGGAGCCTATAATCAGAATATATTATATGAAAAAATATTTTTAATAAAAGAAGAGAGAAATAAAAGAATAGACAGAGAGAAACAGAAGGAGAGAGAGAGAGAGAGAGAGAGAGAGAGAGAGAGAGAGAGAGAGAGCATGAGAATGTCCCTCAAAGGACATTGCCACCTATTGTAAAATATATAATGAATTTGCAGTTGTAGGTATAATAGGTACATCACGTTAGGTATAATTATGGCCAGGTTATTATTTTCAACTGGTAATTAAGCATTGTATAAAGAGATTTGATTGTGTGTCAAATTGACAAGGAGTTGACTTGTAGTGGCTATTCTTGGTTGTCAACTTGAATAGTCTGGGATTAATTGAAACTAAAGAAGTTGGTGTGGTGGTTTGAAAGAAATTGGCCCCTGTAGGTTAATAGGGAGTGGCACTATTAGGAGGTGAGGTTTTCTTGGAGCAGGCATGGCTTTGGTAGAAGAAGTGTGTCACTGGAGGTGGGCTTTAAGGTCTTATACGCTCAAGCTAGGCCCAATGTGCACTGTTTCTTCCTGGGGCCCACTGATTCAGATATATAACTCTTAGTTCCTTCTCAAGCACTATGTCTGCCTTCATGCCACCATGCTTCCCACCATAACAATAATGAACTAAATCTCTGAAATTGTAAACCAACCCAAACTAAATGTTTTCCTTCATAAGAGTTGCCATGATCATGATGTCTGTTCACAGCAACAGAAACCCTAACTAAGAGGGAAGTTAGTACCAGAGACTAGGGTATTTCTGTGATTAGTCTGATCATGTTTTTTGTTTGGAGAAATGTGGAATTTGGGACCTTGGATTGGAAAAGCAGTTAAATGCTTTAAGTGGGAATTAATGGGACATACTAGTAGGAACACAGAAGACAGTGGTTTTGAGGGTGATTTGAATTATGAAGGCCTGTCTCAATAAGTTTCAAAGGAGAAGAATATTTGTGTGTATCCTAGAGACCATTCTTGTGATCTTCTGGCAAAGAATGCATGCTTTCTACCCTTGTCCAAAATGTATGCCTAAGGCTAAATTTAAGAGTCATGGATTAACAGCTTTGACAGAGAAAATTTGAGACAGTTTAGTATTGATTGTGCTGCTTGGATAGTGAAGGCCATACTTAAACACATCTGTAATGAAGAGGATCAGGCTGAGCAAAGAAAAATACAAAATGTACAGATTGAGGAGAAAAGGGACACTAGGAAGTGGAATGAAGCTAATTCCTATGTTCAAAGAGATAAATAGATAAAGCCTGGTGTTAAATGGAATAAAAGGACTGGTAACAAGATCTCCCCAGCTAAATTCTAATTTGTAAAAAGGAATTAGAGAAAAGCTCAAAGCCTGGAGTGGTGTTGCATTCCTTTAATCCCAGCACTCCAGAGTCAGAAGCAGGCAGTTATCTGAGTTCAAGGCCAGCCTGGTCTGCAGAACAAGTTTCTGGACAACCAAGCTTAGGCAGTGAAGTAAATCACTGAAAACAGAAAGCTGATGAAGACATAATTGAAAGAGGGGGTCATGTGACAGCAGTAAGTAGAACTTGGCAGCATTAGCTTTGTGGTTCTGGCTTTAGAGTAAACAGAAAGTAGAATGGGGTTATGGAATTTCCCTTTGTGACTAAGGAAAGGCACTGTGTCAGAGATGTCCCTGAATGGAGGCCTAGGCCATTTTGTGAAACTGTGAAGTTGAGGCCAGTATTGCCTTGGAGACCCCAAATATTGCAGATGCCAGAATTGTGAGAAACCTGTAGAGGAGAGCTGCTAATAGGCAATAGAAGCATCCCAAGAGAAATAAGGGTGTTGCAGACCACAATGCTGAAAAGAGCTGGAGATCTGAAGAGCACCTTCACATTAGACATGGAGACTCAGAGTTTGGAGTTTGCCCAGATATTTTTAGGTCTTGCTTTGTTCCAGTATTTCCTCACTATGTTCCCTTTCTTCCCTTTTGGAATAGTAATGTATATCCTGTGCAACTATATGTTGGAAATATGTGATCTTCTTTTGATTTTGATTTTATAGGGGATTACAATTAAGAGTTTGTCATGAGATTCAGAAAAGACTTTGGATTTTTACAGGGGTTGAGGCTTTTATAGACTATGAGGACTTTTGAAGTTGGACTTAATGCATTTATGCATTATGATATGGCTTTAAGCCTATCATAGCAGGGGAGGGGAATGTGGTGGTTTGAAAGAAAATGGCTCCCATAGACTCAGGGAGTGACACTTTAAGGAGATGTGGCCTTTTTTGTAGTAGGTACGGCTTTTTTTTTTTTTTTTTTTTTTTTTTTTGGAGAAAGTGTGTCACTGGTGGTGGGTTTTTGTGTTCTTGTATACTCTAGCTAGGCCCAGGGTTACAGTGTCTCTTCCTGCTGCCTGTGGATCCAGATGTAAAACTCTCAGCTCCTTCTCCAGCACCATGTCTGTCTGCATAACACCATGCTTCCTGCCATGATGATAATGAACTAAACCTCTGAAATTTAAGCCCTTCCCAATTAAACATTTTACTTTATAAAAGTTGCCATGGTCATGATGTCTCTTCACAGTGATAGAAATCATAACTAAGTTAGGTATATCTGTGGGGGTTTTGTTATTGATCTAATTATTTGAAGTTGGAAGATGCACAATAAATTCTGATATTTGAATGTAGAAGGTGTAAGGATTCTGTCCTTAATTACATCATCAGCCTGCAATGGCATCCCAGCCTAAAAAGTGGGTGGGCTCTTTGTGCGTCCCTCTTCTCTTTCTGCTCTCTCCTTCTGTCTGTCCTCTCTCTCTCTCTCTCTCTCTCTCTCTCTCTCTCTCTCTCTCTCTCTCTCTCCTCTCTCTCCCTCTCCCAATAAAGCTCTAAAAAGGTAACCATGGCTTATGATTCTTCCAATCGGCACTCTCCTCTGCCGGCATGGCTGCCACGGGCAGTGGCCAGCCATGAGCAGAGCACCGATTTAACCAACATTGGTACTGTTCAGACTCAGATACACCACTGAGCCCCGAGGGCCTCCTATGACCACTGCTGCCTGCTGCCTCCTCCCCCATCCAATGAGACTGAGAGACTGTGCTGCCATCGCCACAGTGAGTCTGCCATTCTTGTGGCTATGTTCTTTGTGACGGACACCCCGGGGGTTGTCCTCAGGCTGTGCTGGCAAGTGCAGGCACATTTTCGCTCCTGAAGAGGGGGTAAATGCTGTCTAGGGTTCAACAGTGGTCCAACTGCAGTGCAGTCGCAGCCCTCACCTTCCCTTGATGAAGAAGAATGGTGACTTGAGCTGATTCATAGATCTTTCTCCACTCTTGGGGATGCCTGAGGTTGTAGTCTGATCCCAGTTTGTTATTTTAATTTTTCTCTCAGCTACAGCCATGAGACAGAGGGGCAGCTACATTTGCCACCTACATTGGCGGGTATGGACAGGCACCAGTAAACCTGGCTACATAACAGAGTCGCAGGAACTTCTGCCAGCAAACGGGCAAATAAGAGTTACTTTATTTCCAAGATTTCTGCTAAAGCTCTAAACCCTTCTCCCTCCCCACTTCTGCATCTGCCATGTGCAACCTTTTCTGTCTGACTTCCTCTGGCAGTGGGCAGGCTCAAATGGGCAGGCTTGGGTGGTTTCTACAACTCGCCCTAACTCAACTTAATTCCACCCACTCATTCTCAAACTGCCTTGAAAAGCACAGATGGGTCTGGAAGTGGCTAAGATCCATACAAATAAGTTTACAGTAGTCAGGGTGGCTCTTAAGCCAAAAATCATCTTATAGCCTCAGACAAGTCTTCCAAAAGCATTGGTTTATATTCTGCCTACTGGCAGATCTTCCAAAAGCTGTCCTTAAGCTACCAATCACCAGGGGAAAATTCAGGACACGGAGTAAAATTGGTTTCTTGTTCCCCAGACCTCCCTGACTAAAACTTAAGCATCTGGAGAGCAAGGCTCTTGAGCCCACAGGCAAAAGAGTCATATGTGGCATTTAAGGTGTGCCATCGAAGAGATAAAAGCCTGAAAACAAAATTGCCTAATTCTGGCCCTCGATGACTCCCAAAAGCTGTTTTAAGTGAGGAAAAGGCACAGGCTAGTGAATGCCCTGCCAGGCCATCAACAGCCTTGTTAAAAGTGCCGACTAGAAAGAGAAAGAGTCAGCTGACTTCCCCCAGGTGTCAAGATGCATGGATGCATGAGTACATCAAGCTAAGATCTCCAACAGACCTAGGCTTGGCTACAGATATGGCAGGGAACCCAGAATGCAGCAGGGAAGTGATCTGTTTCTTTCCTTCTGGACACCGGAGCCACTGACTCAGTCCTGGGAGTTTTGGGATGCCACCTCTCCTTTATTGTTGGGTACAGAGGACAGTCTTACCACCTCACCAGAATTAATTGCACTTTCAGAGTTACTTAATGAGAAAAGATTTCCACCTAAAATAAGAGCTCCAGATCCATTGCCTGTGTTTCTCACGTGCATACAAAGAGGGCCCTGATCTGTGCCTTGTCCCTAATTCCAAAAAAATAAATTCTCGTGCACCACAAGCTTTTCTCTTCCAAGTTCCCTGTTCTAACTCACTGTTCAGCTAATGGTTCAGGACTACCACAGAACCAGAGTCCAGAGATCATCATCTTGTCAAACAGAAAGTTCCCAGCCACAGCCAAGAGGGATACATGTCTCCAGAGCAAATGAATGACAGACAGCATCCCGCAATACCTGTCTATCTCGGAAGACTCCCTCAAGAGCCAACCGACGTCCAATTGTCAGCTGGAAGCAGTTTTTGAGAGGAATGATGCCCCTATTCCCATCTACCTGATTTTATAATAAGCAAAAGTCTGGGATATAAGGATTCTGTTCTTAATTACTTCGTCAGCCTGTGATGACATCCCAGCCTAAAAAGTGGGTGAACCCTCTGTGCATCCCTCTCTTTCTTTTCTGCTCCTTCCTTCTGTCTGTCCTCTCTTTCCCTCCTTCTCTCTCTCCCTCTCTCTCTCCTCCCCTCTCCCAAAGCTCTAAAAAGGTAACCATGGTTGTGATTCTTCCAATCAGCACTTTACTCCACCAGCATGGCGCCCACGGGTGGCGGCCAGCCACAAGCAGCATGCTGTTTAACCAACAGATAGATCTACTTTAAGCCTGACTTCCCTTCTGGACCAGAGGTGAGTATCTGGGCCCAGCACAGACCACATCCCTGGGTGCCAGCCACTCCGGGGAAGACCTGCCCAACTTGCCCCTGGTTCTAGCCACTGGGCAGGACCCCTTCTAGTGGAAAGATGATGAAAGTATGAGGTGTTAAGACCTCCCTCTCTTAGAAGTTAGCTCATGTAGAGCCACTATAATGTCATATGACCATGGAACAACAGAATGCCAGGATTAGACATATAGACAAATTCTATAAGGATATAAATATGAACATTGATTGAAATTACTGCAGCTTTAGCCTGAGAATTTTTCCTGGGTACTCTGACCACTAAGAGTTAGTAATACATTGCTTGAGACATGGCAAAATACCTAGGGTGGTTAAAGATTTTGTTTTGGTCTAATGTCCTTGAAGCAACCAAAACTACCAGCCTCAGCAAGGCTGTCATATGCCTCTAGATTCTCAAAAAATGGGTTGTGGGGTTAATGAGTAAGAATGATAACTCTGTTTATTAATAATGTCAAAACTTGAGGGAAAATGACTGGAAATGATGACTCTGTTCTGTCATAGTTTATTAATGATGACTAAAAGATGAGCAAAAGGAAATGAAACACATGTCCAAAAACAAAAATGATATCATCTATGTTTTGGAACATCGTGAATGTATCCGTGCTAACTAAATTCTGTATCAATAAAGAAACACTCTGGCTGCTAGTCAGTCAGGCTGCAAGATTCTCCCAACCACCATGGCCTGGCTCACTTCTTTCCCTGCTGACTCCTTACACCCTCTGCCGGACCTATCCACTGCCGGGGAATGGCTCCCGGCAGTTATGTGCTGAGGAAACTTTCTGGCAACCATTACCAGGAAAGCCTTTCCATCAACTCTGCAAGTGAGAATGTTAGAAGCTGGAGTATGGAGATGCTCCAGGTGGCGTTGGCTCAGTGAGAAGTGACCAAGGAAGGCCAGTGCTGTAGCCTCAATACTAGGCAAGACTTCAAAGTGTAGGGATGGCACTGGCAGTAAAGCTTAAGAAAAGCTCAGCAGGCAAAGTTGGTGAGCAATGTAAGCATGGGCAGCTAGATCTGAGTGTCCTGAGAGACCTCAAGAGGACTGGATTCAGGTAGAACTCACTAGGAAATGTGGGTCCAGGAACCAAATGTCCAGAGCTACTTATGGGAGTGTGGGAATGGTAAAAGCAGGTGAGGTTATATTGGAGACCAGGCAAACTTGGTGCATGATAGGAGCAATTACAGAGAGCCTGTGGACTGTGCAGATGTTTGAAGGAGGTTTGGTTCTGAGGGGGTGCTTCAGGGGAAGCAACTGTAAGAACTGCTAGAGAGGAGCTAGGTATGGGAGCGTGTGGATGGTGCTGGCAGACAAGATTATTTGGAGAACACAAGGAAAACTTGATATGAGTTCTGAGCTTCTGGATATAGACTGTCATGTCTGGGAGTATGGGGATGACACTGCTGAGGGAGGTGCTGCAGACTATGATAATGCAAATCAGTGTGTGATCTCTGCTTCCAATGTTAGTTATAGGAAGTGTGAAGATGGCACAGGACTGCCTGTTTCTGAAGAAAAGACCAAGGAAATCTGGTATAGGAACTAGCAGAGCAAGGTGGGCTTTGTGTCACTACTATTAGTTGGGGTTTTGGTGATTGTCAATGCACACAAGAGCAAAACTGGGTGGTTGGTGATAGAGAGAAGCTTGTTTCTTTGCAGGAACTGACCAGGAAAAGCCACTGAGGGAACTGTATGACCAAAACTAGGCCCAGAACTATGGGGCTGATGTTGGAGGGCAAGGTTCTTTGGAGATCAAAGGCAAAGCTATTATGGGATCTGCGTGTTATGAGCTAGACATCTAGAAAAAGGAGTATGAGGATGACACTGGAAGGTGAAGTTCAGGGAAGCATCCTCAGGCAAGCTTAAAATGTGGTCTGTTCATCCTAATCTAGTTCTTGGAGTGCGCAGGTGGCACAGGTGTAATTGGTTCTAGGATATATCACTTGAGAAAGCTGCTGCAGAAGATGCATGACCTGAGATAGTACTGGCAGTGAATGAATGGAACTTGCAAGCTAGTTTCATGGGAGTTCCATTAGTCAAGAACAATCTTTAATCTATGTTGAGATACAGCCCTTAGACTATGGAGATTTTACATGTGTGCGTTTATAAGTAGTCTGGTGTAACTACCACGTAAAGTTGTAACCAGAGCAGCATGAAAGGAAGTAAGCATGGGTGAGAGTAGATTGTTCTTACAGGCAAGATTCAGTGGTGATGAACAAGAAAAGCAGGTAACATATCTTCATTGGCATGGAGAATGGACATGGCAAATGGTGGCCTTGTTTCTTGGGGGAATTTACCAGGAAAAGTTGGTGCAGGAGCTACATCTCCCGAGCTATCCATGGAAGTGTGGTGAAGTCTCTGGAAGCCAAGGTTCAGGGGAGTTCAACAGGTGTCTCAGTTAAGGTTTCTATTCCTGTGAAGAGTCACCATGACCATTGTAGTGGGTAGGCATTCCAGCTTTGACCTGGAAGTTGCAACCACCATTGAGGCTTCGGTAATGGTCACGCCTACAAGGCAGGGCTGAGAGAGGATGCTGAAGACCCAAGATCTGGATGTGTGGGCGCTCTTGGTTCCTGGACCCTGAATGCTGGAGCTAGACTGAGCAGAGTTCTCCAGAGAACACTGCCAGACTGCACCACACCTTTCCCAGACCCTGTAGCCTATCCCTTCACTTGTAAGTTACCCCACAGAATAAACCTCCCTTTTAACTACGTGGAGTGGCCTTAATAGTTTCTCCAATAGACCATGGCTACTTTTAAAAAGGAAAACATTTAACTGGGGCTGGCTTACAGAGGTTTCAGAAGTTTTGTTCATTATGGTGATGGCAAGAAGCATGGCAACATGCATGCAGACATGGTAATGGAGAAGGAGCTGAGTGTTCTCTGTCTTGGTCCACAGACAATAGGAAGTGAACTGTCACACTGAGTGAATTTACCATGTATGAGGAACTCAACGACACACTTCCTGAAACAAGGGCATACCTACTTTAACAATGCCATACCTCCTAAGAGTGCCACTCCCTATGGGCCAACATTCAAACACATGAGTCTATGGGGGCCATACCTATGCAACTGACCATAATGTTCAAGTCCAGGGCATGAATTATGAGTCTAGAGCAAGCAAGACCATGGAGTGTGACATTAGCACAGGCAGGCTTGGTCATGGTGGGGAAATCAGGTGTTGTACATGTGTGACTGGAATTAGGCCAATCTGTGAAGGTGGTGCCACTGGCAAACAAGGATATGGGGAGATGTCTGTGACAATCTGGACAGAGCTAGGCCTGGTAGTGTGCAAACAGCAGGAATGGGCTTGGAACTGTAACTATCAAAAAGGGAATTCTAGCAGATACTCTGCTCTGAGCAGGGCCTGTGAGGAGTGTATGACCCTGGAGGGCAAGGTTCAGACTTCCTCAAAAAGTATACCCTTTGCCTGATCTGCACACACTTAGCTAGACCTTTTAGCATGGAAATTACAAATGTGGGATTATCAATATGGCTACTCTCAAGGAAATCCAGTGAAGGAGCTGTGTGACTAGAGTCAGGCATGGAAGGGTAACCATTACAGTTGCAGGCAAATGTCTGTGGATCTCATCATGCAAAGTTGGTAGATGGTATGTCCAATAGAGACACACCTGGAAGTATAAGGATGGCATAGGCAAACTGGGGTTTGAGGTAACTAAACTGTGAAAATATGTGCAGGAGCTGTGTGATGGATGCCAAGCCTGAAAATGTGTGCATGATGTTAGCAGAAGTGATTCAAGGATGATCTCCAGGAAAAGATGGTGAGCAGTCTGTATCCAAAATTATGACTGGGGAGCAGGGATGACACAGGTAGGTTTAGTTCAGGTGGAATTCAACAGAGGTAGCCAGTGGAGTATCTGTGTGACCAGATCTAGGCAGGCTCAATATGCATGGCTGTGGCAGGAAAGGTTCTGGGGAGCTCAGCCTGCAAAAACGATGTGAAAGCTGTACATCTCATTCTACTCCTTTTAAAGTGGATATGCCACAGGTGCATTTGATTCTGGGGAGTGGATTGCTCACCAGAGAAAGCCAGAACAGAAATTTACCAGTCCATCACTGAAGGAACTTAGGTCAGCAGTCAAGGAAGGAACCTAGAGCAAAAATGGATGTAGAGACCATGAAGAAACTCTACTTACTTGCTCATCCACTGAGGGTAACTCAGCATGTTTATTTTACGACCTAGGATGACCTATCCAAGCATGGCACTACACACAGTGACCTTGGCCCTCGAAGACCAATCATTAATCAAGAAAATGCTCTGTAGGCTTTCCTACAGCCAATTTCATGAAGGCATTTTCTCAACTGAGATTCCCTCTTCTCAGAGGACTCTAGATGGATAATTTTAGAAGTGTGTAAAACTAACAAAAATAAAACCAGATCGACCAGGCTCCACTCTTCTCAGATGACTCTAGATTTTGTCAAGCTAAAAACAACAATGAAATAACCAAACACAACCAGGACTATATCAAGCTGGACAAAGAATATGACAGCATGATCTTCATGGTGCTGAATTTGCAGAAAGAGAAGATTCAATATTATTGGGTACTAGAACTTTGAATGACAATTTGAGACAATGTGTGTCAGAGCTAAAGTCCCTGCAAGGGGGTTAAAAAGTCTTTTGCATGAAGATATAAAAGACAAGCCCGTGCTGCAGTGGGTATGCAGGATGATCGGCATCCCAGAATCATGAGGTACCTCATGTGGAAAGCTGACTGTGTGCTTGGTACAGCCAACACTGATGGAAGGCCAGGGAACATAAAAGCCCTTGGAAGCCAGAATCACTGCTTTATATTACTAGATGACAGATATGGAGCTGCTGGATTCAGTGTTTACCCTCATGGGTTTACGTCTTTTTCTGTCACTTCTTCCCTTGCTTTGGCTCCTTTCCTCTCCTTTATATTGATAATACTTCCTTCGTATCCTTTTATGTTAGAAGTATGTGAGTTGATTTATGATTGCCAAAGGTCTTACAGTTGAAAAACCCCCAGAGTGCCAAAGGAGACTTTGGACAATTGAACAATCTTGTGACTGTTAAATATGATAGATAATTTTACAGATGGTATCAACTAATTTTTCTTTTTTAATATCCTTCTTTTTATTATGAGGACAAAGGATTGAAAGTGCCATGTTTTGTGTTAGTGGGATTGGCCAGTAGGAATTTATGTTTTCCATCATGTTAATGTGAGTTTGAATGCATCGATTCAGAATCAAAGCAGATCAAGTTGGATAAACTGTCCTCTGATTACTATACCACATTTTCCATAAAAGGACACTGGAAATGCCTGGGCATTTGTGATTTTCACAAACATAAAGAAAGGAGGTTCCCACTGCCCATTATACAGGATAGCCTTCCTACTCCTTGAAATTTATGCAAAGTGTCTGCAGAGCTAACACTATGAAGTCCTGCTCTGCTGCAATAGACATAGGGATTTACCTGTCATCACACAAGAATGTTTGCTTTTGTGTGTTTCAGCTTCCTTATAAAATGATTTCACCTGGTATTTATCGTGTTTATTTTTGTAACATATATTACTATTTTTTTTTTTTTTTTTTTTTTTTTTTTTTTGGTTTTTCGAGACAGGGTTTCTCTGCGTAGCTTTGCGCCTTTCCTGGAGCTCACTTGGTAGCCCAGGCTGGCCTCGAACTCACAGAGATCCTCCTGGCTCTGCCTCCCGAGTGCTGGGATTAAAGGCGTGCGCCACCAACGCCCGGCGTAACATATATTTCATGAGTGCTTTTACCTGCTACTGCTCATTGGCAATATCTGAAAACATGATCATGACCTTCAGAGTTTAGGATGTGAAAACATTTAAAGTAAGGAACACAGATAGAGGAGGAATTAATTTAGACAGACCCAGAGGCCCAAGTTGGTGCTTTATTTAGAACAAGTTGATGATTATACAACTTTTGGCTGAGAAGAGGAAATTTCTTCAAGGAGCATTCTGACTGATGTTGCAAACGCAGGAGCCCTTGCTTCAGACCTCTTGTTAGGTAAATTTGAAAGCACGCTTGGACTTCATATAACTTTGTAGTTTCAAAGAGCTTATCTCACAGAGAAACATTGTCACTCCAAAGAGTGACATGGTGTCTGTTAGGACCCCTAATGGGAACACAAAAGTATAATGTTTGCTTATCAAGGCTCCCTTTTTCACAGGGAAGTCTGGTGGAAAGTCAAGAGTGGTTTGGCCATAACGCTCTATGAAGTGGTTCCAGCTCATGGAAACAAATGTGAACAGGCTGCTAACACACAAAACTAAGGCAGAGACCTTGTAGCAAGATATCTGCATCTCAACAAATGGGTCTTTCATGAAACTTATCTTAATGGCCATTGCACTGAAAACCAGAACTACAGGCTTCATCAAAATGGCCCATATTATCATGGTCTGTGCATACTAAAATTCAGGTGAAATGGTCCAGGTGGAATTGATAGGAGTGTGCACCAGCATCTTGATTACAGTCCCTGAGACATTAATCTCTTGAGGGTAATAAGCCTCCCAGAGTCCAAAAGACACAAATTTTACAACCTTATTGTTGAATTTCCACAGGCACCAGGATTGACAATTTGCAATGACTATTTCAAACACCAAAGCTGACAGGCTGCAAAGGAGGCCACTCAGCTTGAAGATGCATTTCTTTCCATTGGTAAATCTGAAGATGAGATTGAATAAATATATAGTCAAGCCAGGAACACAAGGGAGGGTGGGAAATCTAAATGAGTCATGATTTACAGAGCACCAAGCTCTTATACTTTATCAGTGCTGTCTCAATATTGTTTTTGAGTAGTCTATCCATGTATTAGGGTTCAATATACCTAATATTGAAGAGTATTGGTAAGAGTGTAAGAAGCCCTCAACTCCATAACTACAGCAGATGTTTTCTCTACATATGTGAAGCATGTATATTTGTATGTATGTATACACACACAAACACACACATGAATACATACAGAAATGTGAATGTAAAATTATAACTGAAAAAGTTACTCTAAGCCCATCAGACTAGCAATGTATAATATCTTATATGTACATTTTTCTGAAATGTGCAGATTTTTAAAAAGCTATACTAATTTCATATTAAAGCCTCAGTAAGAATTACTTTCAAAATATATAAATATCTGGGCTAAGAATATTCCTCAGTGAAATAGTGAATGCTTAACATTTGAGAGATGCTATATCCATTCCTTAGTGCCAAAAGTCCAAAATCTACATGTAAAACATGAAGACTCCTGGCTATTTCCATCATTTATTCACAACTTACTCAAATGTAGATTTTCAGGTAACCAACTTCATTTGATTGTTGCATATCCTGACTATCTGTGTCAACCACCATCTTCTTTAACAATAACAACAACAAAACTATTTGTCCACATTTACTATATGCACCGTCTTATTTAAATCACTTCTTAGTTCAAATACCTGGATGTAGTGTTAATGCTCATGAAAAACCATGTCCTGGGGGAATGTCAAAATGTACTTGAGAAGAAAGGAAGCAAAATTTTGTAGCCACCAAGTCTGTGGATACTGTCATTTCCATCCCAAATACCAACTTGTACTACCAAGTGATACTAATAAAAGGCAGCATGGTATTGGCATAAAAACAGGGACATTGACCCTCAGAATCAAATGGAAAACCCAGACAGAAATTCACAGAAACATGTTTCCTTGATCTTTCACAATAGGCCAAAAACATACATTGCAGAAAACACAGTATTTTTAACCAATGTTGTTGGAAATACAGGACTGCTAAGTGTGGAATAGTGCAAATAGTTATATACATGGTTTTACCCTGCACAAAACTCAACTTCAAATGGAGCAAAGTCTTCAACATAAGACCAGATATTATGAACCTAATAGAAGAGACAGTGGAGAACAGGTTTGAACTTATGGGCAGAGGAAGGGAATTTCTGAGTAGAACAGTGTTAGCACAGAAACTAAGACAAATAGTTTTTATTTTTTTTTTTAACAAAATCTGCTTTTTATTTTTATTTTTTTCCTTTTATTTTATTTTACAATACCATTCAGTTCTACATATCAGCCACGGATTCCCTTGTTCTCCCCCTTCCTGTCCCCCTCCCCTTCCCCCAGCCCACCCCCCATTCCCACCTCCTCCAGGGCAAAGCCTCCCCCAAGGACTGAGATCGACCTGATAGACTCAGTCCAGGCAGGTCCAGTCCTCTTCTCCCATATTGAGCCAAGAGTCCCTGCATAAGTCCCAGGTTTCAAACAGCCAACTCATTTGCCGGTTGTGGTGGCACGCACCGGTAGATTTGCTGAAGGAGGCAGAGGCAGGAGGATCTTGAGTTCGAGGCCAGCCTGGAAGACCAACAGTTTTTAAACGGGACATCATGAAACTGAAAATATTCTGTAAAGGAAAAACACCATCTTTCGGGGAAAGTGACTCCCTAAAGAATGTGAAAAACATTACTCTTCTGTCATATGGCAGCATTAGCGGGAGAAGGAATCCTTCCCCTCACCCATCAATGTCTGAGGAAGATGGGAGAGCTGGCCCCAAGGGCATGTGAGCAGGAGAGCTACTCCTGTCCCCCACCAGCCGCAACAGTCGGGAGAGCAGGTCCTCACCTCGCCTGGGCAGAACAATAGAGCTATTCCTGTTGGAAGAGGTATGGGTGAACCAGCCCCAAAGTTAGCATAAGAGAGCTGTCCCCATTCCACATCTGTCATGTGGCAGTATGGGCTGGAGAGAGATGTCCTCCCTCTATCCATCAAGACCTGAGGCAGGTGGGAGAGCTGACCCCAAAGTCATAGAGCAGAAGAGCTGACTCTGTCCACCACCAGCTGCAATACTCAGTAGGGCAGGCCTTGCGTCTTGCCTGGGCAGTGCAATAGAGCCAACCCTGTTGACAGAGGTATGAGTGAGGCAGCCCTCAAGTTGTGAGCATGAGAGGTCTGTCCCCATTACTCATCTGTTATGTGGCAGCGTGAGCAAAGAAGAGATGCCTTCCCCATCCCCAACTGTAGATAGAGTTTTTCTTCAGAACCACTGGTCAGCTCTGTCCCCTGAGCCTTCTCCCAAATAATCACTCAGAGACTTATCATTAATTATAAGTGCTTGGCCAATACCTCAGGCTTATTACTAGCTAGTTATTACAGCTTAAATTAACCAATTTCTATTAATATATGTGCTGCCACAAGACTCGTTTACCTCATCTATGAACTTCCCATGTTGCTTTTTCTGGATTTGGCTTTTGAGGCCTCTGACTCCACTCTTCTTCCCTGAATTCTCTCTGCCCCCAAATTCCTGCCTAGCTATCAGCCAAATAGCTTTTTATTAACATTGAAAGCAACACATATAGACAGTGTAAAAGATTGTTCCACAGCATTTCTCCATGTTTGTCTAATTAAAAAGGAATGTTTTAACCTTAACATAGTAAAATTATATACAACAAAAACGGTTATCAATTAAGAATTACAGTTGCAATATCCAGTTCATTTGTATTTGGCAAAATTAGAGAAAATATTTTATTATCTCTCTTTTTAAAATTTATTTCATCAAGAAAAACATTTTAAAATTAAGTGTACATGCCAAAGATTCCCCTCTTCCCTCCTCCTGCTCCTGCAGTCTCCCCTTCCCAACCCACTCCATATTCCCTCCTACAAGAAGGTAAGGCCTCCCAAGGGGAGGTACACTCAGTAGAAGCAGGTCCAAGCCCCTCCCTGTGCCTCAAGGCCATGCAAGGTGTCACATCACAGAAATGGGCTCCAAAAAGGCCTGCTCATGCACCAGGGACGGATTCTGGTCCTACTGCCAGGGGGCTCCTTAAGCAGATCATGTCACGCAACTGTCTCACGATGCAGAGGGCCCAGTCCAGTCCCATGCAGGCTCCACAGTTGTTGATCCAAAATTCCTGAGTTCCCACCAGCTTGGTTTGGCTGTGACTTTACAGTTGTCTGCACAATTTCAGATTGTGAAAACCAAATAAATTCTTTTCATCTTTTTGGAGGTGACCCTTTTGTACTTATGGTTTTTTTTGTCCTGCAGTCATCTTTGAATATATTGAGCATGACTTTGTAGGTGGTGTACTTGGAAGATAATGAGTAAGATTATTTCTTAATCAAATACTACTATTAGGATAAACTTTCTCATATAGCCACTTATTATTCCCATTATGTGTTCCTCAGTTGTAATGTTGACAATCTTTCAAATAAATTCTATTCATGAGCTACATAATGAGCATGTTCTTTATAGATTGGTGGTATTTTTCATTGTTCATAAAGACTTTTTAAATTTTTAATTAAATATTTATTTATTTATTGTAATATTTGTTGAAAATATATTTTGCACAACATGTTCTGATTAGAATTTCCTCGGTCATCCTCTCTCCCAGTTTGTGCCCACTTCCCTACCCACCAAAATCCAAACACTCACACACTTTCTTTCTCTTTTTCATTAAAAAACAAACAGGAAACTAAAAAACAAACAGGAAGAAAGAATAGGGAAAAAACAGAAAAAAAAGGAACCAAAGAGAAAGGAAAAGAATCACATGCAGATGGAATCACACACACATGGACACACAGAAATCACATAAAACACAAAATCAGAAACCATAATGTATAAGCAAAAGGGCTAAAATGCAAAAAAGAAAGAAAGAAACCCATGCCTTGACAAAGCTTTATAAGACAAAAAGACCTCTAATATAACCTTGAGTACATTTTTTCTTGGACATTTGCTGCTGGGAATGGGGCACCACTGAGTGTGGTTTGTGCACCCAGTGAGACTCCACTGGTGAAAACTAGTTTTTCCTTTGTGAGTGCTTGTCAATTGGAGAGAGCTTCTGGATTAAGGGTAAGGGGCTTGTGTCTAATTTCCCTTTCACCACTGGGAGCCCATCTTGCTTTGACTGTAACAGGGCCCCAGACTTTATAAAAAAAATTCCTGGCCTCCTAGAGATTACTTGGTTTCCCCTACAAATTGTTGTCCTCCACACTGTTGGGCTTCTGACCTGGCTGCCAGACAATGGGAACTAAGACCGGTGGGCCTTTGGAAATTCTGATGACATACCACAACCCAGTGCTACTTGAGACCACATGGTAAAGAAGAAATGAACAGCTCAAATCCACAGGTTGATGGAGGACACCAGAAGGAAAGATCATTCTCTCATAAACAATGGATAGGACTCTGGTAACTGATCTAAGATCCACAAAAGTTTTTTTTTTTTTTTTTTTTCTTCGAGACAGGGTTTCTCTGTGTAGCTTTGTGCCTTTCCTGGAGCTCACTTGGTAGCCCAGGCTGGCCTCGAACTCACAGAGATCCGCCTGCCTCTGCCTCCCGAGTGCTGGGATTAAAGGCGTGCGCCACCACTGCCTGGCATTTTTTTTTTTCTTTTTTGGTTTTTTGAGACAGGGTTTCTCTGTGTAGCTTTGCGCCTTTCCTGGAACTCACTTGGTAGCCCAGGCTGGCCTCGAACTCACAGAGATCCGCCTGCCTCTGCCTCCCAAGTGCTGGGATTAAAGGCGTGTGCCACCACCGCCCGCACAAAAGTTTTTGAGTTACTCGGACCAAAGTATGTTATACCTAGACTGAGCATCCTAGTGCTGAATGCCTCAGTCAGATGCCAGGTTTGTACTCAAGTGAATCCAAAACAAAGAACCCATACCCAGGAAGGGGTCAGTATGAGAGACTAACACCCTACCAAACTCTGGAAAAACTGGATTCACCTAGATCCAACTTGCTGAGTACTTGCTAGTTTCTATAGATAGCTATTCTGGATGGGTAAGAAGTGTTCTTCACTGTGACTAAAACTGTTCAAATAGTAACTAAAAAGATCCTCCATGGTCTCCTGATTTTGACCTCTTGCTAGCAATAGGGTCCAACAATGGCCTAGTTTTCATACAAAAAAAAAACCTCTCAATAGCTAATGCTTTAGACACAGTTTAAAAACATCATTGTGAATACAGACCTCAGAGCTCTTGCCACGCAAAGGAATAAGCAGGACATGAAAAGAAACTAATAAAGCTCTCATGAGAGTCCAGCGAGAGATGGATAGGTTTCATTCCTTTGCTATGCTTCAGTCTGCTGCACAACATAAGGGAGAGGTTTTTCCCCCTATTATATTATGTTTGGAAGTCATCCCACTTTAAGTGTCTGGCTGTACTGGAGAAAGTGAGGGTGTAGAAGTTTATATTTTGAGGTAGGAATGCAAAGTTTTCAACTCTACACATGCCCCAGCAGCTTGACCTCCTGTTTACCAGAAACAAGGGAATTTCCACTGCAAAAATTGGGGTTGTAAAACAGAAGCTTCCTGAAAAATTCCTTAAGAAATATTCTGGCCTTTGGAATGCAGGAAAAACCTGGGAAATCTGACTCTATGTCACAGGAAGGGAACCAGGCAATGGAGGTAACCATTTCCTGCCAAAAATCAGTCAGGATTGCTGGTAAAACTGTCAACATACTGACTGACAAAAATCACTGTGTCTGGGGCACAGTCCAAATTAAACTTAAATGACTTACAAATGACTGGGACTTGTCTAATATCCAAAACCTTTAAACTAGGTACTTTCCCTTATTCTGATGTCTGCTATTCTGCCTTGTGGTTTCATTCATCTGGATAACAATAATATTACTGAGCCCCTGAGATTAGTTGGTGTGCATGTCTCAATGGTTTGACTAAATATGCCTTTTCTGATACATTCTAAACTAAGTACACAGATTGATCAGGACCCAGAGGTATTAAAACAATGGTTATATTCCCTTACAGGAATGATCCTAGAAAATTAAAAAGGCTTAGACTTACTTCCCATGGGACAAAGAAAATTATGTCTGGCTTTAGGAATGAAAACATGTTGTTTCTATACTAATTAATTAGTAGTAATTAAAAAAAAATCTTGCTATGATTGAAAAAAAACAAAAAAGAAAAAGAAACAAAGATAAATCTATATAATTGATACCAGTCTCTGTCCCCTTAATCTCCCTGGCTAACTATTCTGCTATAAATACTAACTGGGACTTGAAATCTCATTTTGATTGGATTAAGATTGGTCTCCTGCATCTTAAACTATTTGTTCAATTATGTATGAGTTTAGTCAAATTAATGGTCCTTAGGATACCTCTTTAGGGCAGAATGAGTCCACAATTTGACTCATTCTCCAAGACCAGTGTGGAACATAACAGGACCCCAGATCTTAGTAGGCCTTGAGACCTTAGCACAACTGACTCCATAATGGAAGTGCTATTCAGGCTGTAAAACTCATCACATAGACAGTACCTCTTGACAAAAACGGAAACAATGATATAATCCATCAAAGTCTATGGTTCCGTGAAGTCCCTCAATGTTCTAACTTTGCTTTTTGCCCTCTATAG
Organism: Peromyscus leucopus; assembly: GCF_004664715.2. Lineage (NCBI taxonomy): Eukaryota > Metazoa > Chordata > Mammalia > Rodentia > Cricetidae > Peromyscus > Peromyscus leucopus. Next base: position 23,029,973 of record NC_051083.1, read on the forward strand.
TTCTGCTTCTGGCTAAGGGTTCTTGATCACCAGAGTCAACCCAGAACATGATTCTTATACTTAAAATCTCACCCTGAGAAAGGCTTAGGGCTACATTAGGACTCCAAACACACAGTGTAACCCCTGGGTGGCCAATAAAAGACTTTCTATTGGCTTAAGTCCAAGTAGGTTTAAATCTGAGTGGTCTTCTTAGGTGAATATCCTACAACAATATCTATGCAGACTCTGTGCATGCTGTCATAGTTTCTCTGAGTTCATGTGTCCCAGTCCTGCTGTTTCTAGAATGCACTCTTTCCTTAGTGTAGTCTAGCCATACTAGTTCTCAAAATCTTTTTACCTCTTCTTCCTCAAAGGTCCCTGAGCCCTAAGAGGAGGGAATTATGGAGACATCCTATTTTGGACTGAGTGTTTCAAAGTTTCTCACTCTCTGTACATTGTCCAGTTCTGGGTCTCTGTATTTGTTCCCATAATTCTTAAGTTATAAGCTTCTCTGATGGTGGCTGTGTAAGACTCTGAACTATGAGTATAGCAGAATGTCATTACCACTAGTAGAACAGCAGTTTTCTACCCAGACCACGTCCTTTTTAGTCTCAGGTTCTTGGCTACCAAATTAGTGTCAAGCATGAGATCCATCTCATACATAGACCTTAAATCCAAGCAGATAGTTGATGGATACTTCTACAACTTTTGTACAGTGCTTGAAGCAGTGTATAAATGCAGGCAGATCACCATTGAAGTTTTAAGTTTTTGTAGCCTGTTGTTTATATTTCTCCTCCAATATTCTGTAGAGTACCCTATGAACACTACTCAGTAGGGATGAAGGCTCTAGGTGGGCATGAGCTTGACTTCTCTCTACTCAAAGTAATATGTAGGTGTTCTTCTCAACCCAAGGGCCTTACCTTCAGTTTGTAAAGAGCAACCAATAGAGTTGACAATAGCCTAGGGGTTTCCATGAGGCCCCTTGGACCAACAACTCAATTAGATGTAACCCATTCCTGGCACTGGATGTTCCATGGTGGTGAGAGTTGTCTAGTTGGGGCTTAGTCTCCTTTGTTATTTGGTGATTCCATTTGGATTTCTTTAATATATGTGTATACTGTAAGAAGCCCCTATTGTATTAGGTTTCCATTCAACTCTTCAAGTGACCCGTAGTTTTAGCTCTTCCTCCCCATGTTTCCTCTAATATCCCTAGTTTCCTTCTTCCTTTCCATTTAATCAGCTTCTTTGAAGTTGGTGTTCACCGCCATCTATCCATACCTATATATTCTACGTTCCCTTTCTTGGTTCTTTCCCTCAGCAAATCCTTTACTTTATATCTTGCCTTTGTGTGTATACATATTAGAATCTACTTATAAAATACTTAAAAGCTAATATCCACATATAAGCAAACACATACCATATTTGTCCTTTGAGGTTTAGATGACCTCACTGAGGATGTGTGGTGGCTCCTCTTTGTAGTCTACTTGATTACAGCTAGAATTGACTAAAACCCCAAACTGGACTCTTAAACCTGCTAGGTAATTTTTGCTTAATTGGATCATTTGAAGTGGGAAGATCCACTTCAGACCCAGACCTTTGAGAAAGGAAGACACACCTTTAATCTAGATATTTAAACTCTAATCAGGGATACACTTTCAACTGAAAGCCTATATAAAGAACATGGAGCTCTACAAACCAACCAGCCCCAGTGGCACCAAGGACAACCAGAGCCATACAACCATCATGCACTGGTTAGAAACAGGTAAGTCTCCAATCTCTGGAGTGGTCATCCCAGTTCTCTAGCCCATAGGCCCCATGGGCATATTCTGTGCCCCTCCTCCAAGCCAGTGCAGCCCCCAGAGACCAGGGAGTAGCCTCCTCCCACCCCCACCACTTCCCAACCATACCCTGCACCACCAGTGACCACCAGAGCCATATGCCCCCTCTTGGACCAATTGAGAAGAAGAACAACCATAGGAGCCAGAGGCCCTACTTGCACCAATTGGAAGAAGAGTGACCGGTAGCACCACCTGTTCAGATTAAGGGAAGAAATGGGTAGATGGCAGTGTAAGAACCAATTAAACAGCATAAAGAGCAATATGGTACCACCAGAACCTAGTGATCAAGACCTGAACATCCCAAAGCAGATGGTCCAGACAAAAATGACCTTAAAAACAACTTTATGAAGATGATAGAGGCCCTAAAAGATTAAATAAAAAACTACCTTAAAGAAATGGATGTAAAAACAAACAAAAAATTGGAGGAAATCAAGAAATCTCTTTAAAAAGTCAAGAAACCCAAGGGAAAAAAAAAACAATCAAACAGGTGAAGGAAACAGCTTGAGACTTGAAAATTGAAATAGAGGCAATAAAGAAAACATAAACTGAGGGAATTCAGGAAAAGGAAAAGTCTGAGTAAATGAGCAGAACCTATAGAAGCAAGTATAACCAAAAGAATAAAAGAGATGGAAAAGAGAATCTCAGGTGTTGAGGATATAATAGAGGAAATAGATTCATAGGTCAAGGGAAATGTTAAATCCCGCAAATGTTTAACACAAAACATCCAGGAAATCTGGGACACCATGTAAAGTCCAAACCTAAGAATAATAGGGATAGAAGAAGAAGAATTCCAGCTCAAAGGTACAGAAAATATACTCAACAAAATTATAGAAGAAAAATTTCCCAACCTAAAGGAAGGAGTGCCAATGAAGGTACAAGAAGCATACAGAATACCAAATAGACTGGACCACAAAAATTCCCCTCACCACACAATAGTCAGAACACTAAACATACAAAATATAGAAAGAATATTAACAGCAGAAAAGGGAAAAGGTCAAGTAACATATAAAGGTAGAACTATCAGTATTACACCTGACTTCTCAGTGGAAATTCTGACAGCTAAAAGGTCCTGGACAGATGTGCTGTAAACATCAAGAGACCATGGATGCCAGCCCAGACTACAATAACCAGAAGAGCTTTCAATCACCATAGATGGAGAAAACAAGATATTCCATGACAAAATCTGATTTCAGCATTACATATCAACAAATCCAGCCCTACAGAAAGCAATAGAAGGAAAACTCCAATCCAAGAAAGTTAGCTGCAGTCACCAAAACATAGGCAAAAGATAGTCTCACTCCAGCAAATCTCAAAGAAGGGAAACAAACACACACTACCACCAAAACAAACAGAAATTAACAATCACTGGTCATTAATGTCCCTTAATATCAATGGACTCAATTGACTTATAAAAGACACAGGCTAAGAGAATGGATACAAAAACAGGATTCATCCTTCTGCTGCATACAAGAAACACACCTCAACCTCAAAGACCAAAATTACCTCAGAGTAAAGGGTTGGGAAAAACTTTCCAATCAAATGGACCTAAGAAACAAGGTGGTTTAGCTATCCTAATAGCTAAAAAATAGACTTCAAACTAAAATCAATCAAAAGAGATGAAGAAGAGTATTTCATATTTATCACAGGGAAAATCCATCAAGATGAATTCTCAATTCTGAACATGTATTCCCCAAATACAAGGGCAACCATATTTGTAAAAGAAACATTACTAAAGCTTATATCACATATCAAACCCCACACACTAACAGTGAGAGACTTCAAAACACCACTTTCAACAACAGACAGGTCTGCCAGGCAGAAACTTAACAGAGAATTAGGGGAACTAACAGAAGTTATGACTCAAATGGACTTAATACATATCTACAGAATATTACACCCTAAGACAAAAGAATATACCTTCTTCTCAGCACCCCATGGAACCTTCTCCAAAATTGACCACATATTCGGTAACAAAACAAATCTCAACAGATACAAATAATTGGAATAACCCACTGTACCTTATTGGACCACCAGGTCTCAAAGTTAGATTTCAACAACAACAAAAATTATAGAAAGCTTACAAACTCTTGGAAACTGAACAATGTTCAACTGAATCACCCCTGGGTCAAGGAAGAAATAAAGTAATTAAAGACTTCCCAGAATTCAACAAAAATGAATGCACAACATATCCAAACTTATGGGACACTATGAAAGCTGTGCTAAGAGGAAAGTTCATAGCACTAAGTGCCTACATAAAGAAGTTGGAGAAATCACAGCACAACTGAAAGCTCTAGAACAAAAAGAAGCATACTCACCCAGTAGGAATTGACCCCAGGAAATAATCAAACTCAGGACAGAAATCAATGAAATAGGAACAAAGAGAACAACACAAATAATCAATGAAACAAAGAGTTGGTTTTTTGAGAAAATCAACAAGATAGACAAACCCTTATCCAAACTAACCAAAAAGCAGAGAGAGAATATCCAAATTCACAAAATCAGAATTGAAAAGGGGGACAACATAACAGACACTGAGGAAATCCAGAGAATCATTAGGTCATACTTTGAAAACTTGTACTCCACAAAATTGGAAAATGTAAAAGAAACGGACAATTTATTTTTTATAGGTATCACATGCCAAAATTAAATCAAGATCAGATAAACAATTTAAATAGACTTATAACTCCTAAGAAAATAGAAGGAATCATCAAAAGGCTCTCAATCAAAAAAAGCCCAGGGCCTGTGGTGGTATTGTGTTCCACGAAATATTGTGCATGCTAATAAACTTATCTGGGGTCAGAGACAGAACAGCCACAATATTAAACATAGACAATAGGCAGTGGTAGCACACGCCTTTAATCCTAGCATTCCAGAGGCAGAAATCCATGTGTTCAAGGATACAGCCAAGCATGGTGACTCACGCCTTTAATCCCAGAAAGCCAGCCTTTAATTGCAGGGAGTGGTGATAGAAAGCAGAAAGATATATAAGGTGTGGAGACCAGAAACTAGAAGCATTTGGCCTGGTTAAGCATTTGGCTGGTTAAGCTTTTAGGTTTTGAGCAGCACAGTTCAGCTGAGACCCATTCTGGATGAGGACTCAGAGGCCTCCAGTCTGAGGAAACAAGATCAGCTGAGAAGTTGGCCAGGTGAGGTTAGCTGTGGTTTGTTCTGTCTCTCTGACCTTCCAGTGTTCACCCCAAAACCTGGCTCAGGTTTGATTTTATTAATAAGAACTTTTAAGATTCCTGCTATGAGAGAGGAGAAAAGAAAGAACAGGAAGGCAGAAGGGGACTGCCTGCCAGCTGCTGCCAGGACAAGAAGCATGTGAAAATGCTGGTCTGAATGGCTGTGGGACTGGCAGGAGACAAAGATTTGTCCTGACTGTGGGCAAGGCAGGAAAACTCAAGCTACAAGCTTCCATGTACCATGGTTGCCAACTAGATAACTTGGATGGTACCTTGAATGACAGAAAAGCCAGAAAGCCTGGATTTCAGTACGGAGAATGTATTGGCTTCAATGAGGAAAATCAGGATAATGTACAAAAGTCCCAAGAAAGCCAGAGCGGTCAGATAAGAGAGATTCAAAATGGCGGAGACGGGCAGGCACAGGTAGGCCTGTGTCAGCGGCCCGCGGAGGTAGACGGGCCTGGCGGCGGTGGCCGACAGGGACATTCAGGCCCGGCGGCAGCCGCCAGAGACATTCAGGCCCAGCCGCGGCCCACAGAAGTAGACAGGCTACACGGCGGAGACAGGCGGATGCAGGTGGGTCCTCGGCAGCGACCCAGGGAGGTGGACCGGCCCGGTGGTGGCGGCCGACAGGGACATTCAGGCCCAGCGGCAGCCGACAGAGACATACAGGCCCGGTGGCAGTCCGCAGAGGCAGACAGACCCAGCGGCAGCTGACAAGGACATACAGGCCCGGCAGCAGAGACAAGCAGACGCAGGTGGGCCTGTGACAACAGGCCGCAGGGGTGGACAGGCCCAGGGATGGAGATGGGCAGACGCAGCTTGGAACGGGGATGCCCCTAGCCCCAACACCTGGGGAGGAGGCTATCTCCCTGGGTCGGAACCAGGGCGAGTCTGGGCACTCCGTCTGGGGACAACCCGGGGCACAACTGCTGATCCTGTGAAACCCAACAACTTGGAGGTGTTGGTGAGACTACCCTGCTCAGCTGAAACCCATCTGGGAGAGGATTCAGATGCCTACAGTTTAAAGTCTGAAGAAACAAGATCAGTTGAGGAGTTGACAAATGAACAAAACGTGACCTGGGAACACAGAAGAAGGTGCTACCCAGCCACTAAACCAGATCACCAGAATCATAAGTATATAATCCACCGACTGAAATAAGCTGTCCCTGAAGAAACAGTCCAATAGCACCAATTTAACCAAGAACTCCTACTAAACCAAGACTAAAAATTAGAACAAGAGAGGCACTCTCAGACACAGACACCAACTGCACCGCACAGAGGAAGAGATGAGTAGACGCCAGTGCAAAAATACAGGCAACAACATAAAGACCTATATGGCAACATCAGAACCTAGTGATTCTACACCTGCAAGACCTAAACATACCATGACAGAAGAAACAGAAGAAATTAACCCTAAAAATGACTGTAAGAAGATGATAGAGGCCCTTAAAGAAGAAATAAAACATTCCCGCAAAGAGGCAATAAAAACTTTCCTTAAAGAAGAAATGAAAAACTACCTTAAAGAGGAAATAAAAACTTTCCTTAAAGAGGAAATGAAAAACTCCATTAAAGAGGAAATAAAAAACTCCATTGAAGAAATGGAAGAAAAAAAACGAACAAAAAATGGGAAGAAATCAAATCAAACCAAGAAAAAGCAATTAAACAGATGAAAGAAACATTCCGAGATCTGAAAAATAAATTTGAGACAATAAAGAAAACACATGCTGAGGGAATGCTGGAAATAGAAATCCTGACTAAATGAACAGGAACTACAGAAACAAGCATAACCAACCGATTGCAAGAGATGGAACAGAGAATCTCTGACACTGAAGACACGATAGAGAAAATAGATTCGTCAGTCAAAGAAAACACTAAAGACAAAAAAGTCGTAACACAAAACGTCCAGGAAATTTGGGACACCATGAAAAGACCAAACCTAAGAATAATAGGGATAGAAGAAGGAGAAGAATACCAACTCCAAGGCACAGAAAATATATTCAACAAAAGCATAGAAGAAAACTTTCCTAACCTAAAGAAAGAAATACATATGAAGATACAAGAAGCTTACAGAACACCGAATAGGCTGGATCCAAAAAACAAGTCCCCTCGCCACATAATAATCAAAGCACTAAACACACAGAACAAAGAAAAAAATATTAAGAGCCACAAAGGAAAAAGACCAAATAACATATAAAGGCAAACCCATCAGAATAACACCAGACTACTCAATAGAGACTATGAAAGCTAGAAGATCACGGACAAATCTCATGCAGACACTAAGAGACCATGGATGCCAACCCAGATTATTATACCCAGCAAAACTCTCAATCACCATAGGCGGAGTAAACAAAATATTCCAGGATAAAACCAGATTTAATCAATACCTGTCCACAAACCCAGCCCTACAGAAAGCACTAGAAGGGAAAATTCAACCCAAAGAAGCTAAACACATCCATGAAAACTCAGGCAATAGATAATCCCACACCAATATACACCAAAGAAGGACAACACAACACAACCACAGAAAATAACAGGAATTAACAATCACTGGTCATTAATATTCATCAATATCAATGGTCTCAACTCACCTATAAAAAGACACAGGCTAACAGAATGGATAAGAAAACAGGATCCATCCATCTGTTGCATACAAGAAACACAACTTAACTTCAAAGACAGACACTACCTCCGAATAAAGGGCTGGGAAAAGGCTTTCCAAGCAAATGGACCTAAGAAACAAGCTGGTGTAGCTATCCTAATATCTAGAGAAAAAGGATGTTTCAAAAGAGAAGAAGTCTTGTGGCAATGCCTCAGTGGTCCAGGTAACTACCAGAACTCGGAAATCTGCGACGGAGACTAAGGCAGCAGAGACGAAACACATAGATGTACATACAGGAAATAATAAAGAAAAAGTCAGTAAAGCCAAGAAGAAGAAAAGAAAGGTAAATGCTGAAGCCCATCCGTCAGATGAGCCTGTGAACGAGGAACCAGTGACAAAAAAGAAAAAAAAAAAGATGGAAAGCAAATCCAAAAATAGTACCGAGGTGCCAAAGGATGACAGCAAGACGGAGGAGACTAGGGGGGACAATAAAAAGCAAAATACTTCCATTAAAAAAGGTGCAAAGAAGAAACCTCAAAAAGGTAAATCAAGTAAGAAAGGCAGCAGACCTGCTCAGAAGATGCAGAAGGAGACAGCTCCGGCAGAGCCTCCTTCCATGGAGCTGGCTCAGGAGGAGGTCTCTTCCCGTCTTGCACTCACTCAGGTGGTGGTCACCCCTACAGGCTCTACTCAGCCCGGGCTTCCTTCTCCCATGGATATTGCTCAGACTGGGCCTGCTCAGATGGAGTTGCCTTCTCCCCTGGGACCTCCTCAGAGAGAGCCACCTCCTCCCCTGGAGCCTGCTCAGAGGGAGCTGCCTTCTCCCCTGGAGCTTCCTCAGAGGGAGCTGCCCCATCCCAGGGAGCCTCCAAAGATGGAGCAGCCTCTTCCCATGGAGCTTACTCAGATGGAACAGCCTCCTCCCATGGAGCCTGATCAGAGGGAGCCGCCTCCTCCCATGGAGCCTGATTAGATGGGGCCGCCTCCTCCCATGGAGTCTCAGCGGGGACATTGTCAGAAGAGGCTGCTTTGTCCTTTGGACCATGCTCAGGTGGAGGTTGCTCAGACAGGGCCTCCTCACATGGGATCTGTTCAGAAGGAGCCTCCTGCTGTCATGGAGCCACCTCTTCAAGTGAAACCAGTCACCAAAAGGTCTTCTCCCCGAAAAGAGAGTACCAAGGAGAAGTCGGGCATGTGGAGTGACGTGGTGCGGCAGGAGCAAGTCCTTATTGAAGTTGGCTTAGTACCTGTTAGAGATAGCCAGCTTCTGAAGGGAAGCAGGCGCACACAGGATCTTCCAAAGGGAAACTCAAGAAGAGACGAGACACCCAAGGACCAAGAAATTGGCTCTGATGGGGAAGGAAATAAAATGGCCCCTATCAAGAAAGTGGGAACAGAGGAAGCTGGCAAGAGTCTAGCTATGCTTGCTGCTCCCAAGGAATCTACCAGTGTCTTATCCTCGGAACAAAACTCAAATGGGTCAGGTGGTGAAACGTTACATGCTAAGTGTCAGACTGGTTCAGCTGGGCTTTGTGAAATGGAAGTGGACACTGAGCAGAACCCAGACAGTGTCCCTGTGAAAGCCTCAGCACCCGAACCTGCGTCACCATTGCCTCCGGTCCCATCACCAACCGTAATGGCCTCGTCTCCTATCACTTTGGCTGAAAACGAGTCACCAGACATTGATGAAGATGAAGGCATCCACAGCCATGATGGAAGTGACCTGAGTGATAATATGTCCGAGGGAAGTGATGATTCTGGGCTGCATGGGGCTCGGCCAGTGCCACAAGAAGCAAGTTCAAAAAGTGGGAAGGAGGGGTTGGCAGTTAAAATAACCGAGGGAGAGTTTGTTTGTATTTTCTGTGATGGGTCTTTCAGAAAGGAAAAGGATTACAGCAAGCACCTCAATTGCCATCTGGTTAATGTATACTTCCTTGAAAAAGCAGCTGAGGGGCAGGAGTAGTGAGCCGGTCGGTGGAGGGCGGCTCGTCACAGTTTGTAAGTGATGCCTCACTTTTAGTTTAAGGCAGTGGACACACACAAGCTCGCTTTAATTAGTGTGCTGATTTTTAAGTGACATTATTTCCTTAGGACTGTATGTGTTACCTAGTGACTTGCAAAAACCTTAGCAAATTCTAGGGAGTTAATGTTAGAAAACAGATACTTAATCTGTTAGCTTGTGCAGTGCAGTGAAGAAAGGCGGGATGGTAGGTGACATTCTCCCGGGTGTCTACCTGTGTGGAACCGGTCGGGTGTTCTGCCCTTTTCACTTCACTTGATATTTTTAGTTCCTTGTTTAGGCTGATAAAAATTGGCGTAGCAAATTACTTGAAGAATTTGCTTGCTTTATATAAGTAAAGTTAGCACTTTAAGGTTTCTTTAGAGATGAGAAAGACATTTAAATTGAAGAAAAATTCTTTCAACAGTGGACATTGTATCTGTCCAGGTAATTGCTTCCTGACTTATGGTCGATATATTTGTGCTTCTATGTTAATCATTATGAAAAGTGATTTTTGGTGGGTTTTTAATTTTTTTTTTATTTTGGTGCTTTACTGGCTTAAGATGTTGCACATGGTTTTTTGTTTTTCTTTTTTAATCTATGCAGTTAATTCCCCCCCTAGATATAGCATTGTGTTTAATAGTAACACTTTATACATATATGCATGTTTTTTTTCTTTTTGGGGGCTACTTTTAGGCTTGTTTGCAAAAGGGCCATTTTTCTTTGCTGCAGTTGTCTTTTTTGCAGAACAATAGTGTGTGCAAGTTTATGAGCAATGGAACATGCAGGTTCAATCCATTGTTTTTATTTTTTTAATCTTAACCTCTTGATCTATGCCAGAAGCAGTTTCATGTAAGTTATTTTGATGGTGAGCATATGTGTAATTCTACAGCTCTCCGGGTCTGGTTTTTGCAGTAAGCAACTAGATCCCATATTGAACACAGTTTAATCTCAGTATCAGCCATTAGAGTTTTTTTACTTTGCTGTTTCTAGCTTATTTCTTACAGAGTGAGAAGTCATTCTTTGAAGAGTTTCTTTTTTCAATAGATGGTTGATGTTGGGATGGTTACTCAAGTCAAGTGATGAGTGATGAACTCCAAGTCATCCTTGGAAATAGCAAATCTGTAGCCCAACATAATTATCCTTTAAACTAGAGAATATCACTTGTGAGAAAATCATCATGGCCACATGGCTGATCTAGAGTGGAGTGCTGAGTTCTGGCAAACAGCTGCATCTTTCTTCCAGTGAGTACCTGAACAGGGCTGATATGAATTATGTACAGTCCAGATTTTAAGAATCATACTTTCTCAGGGATCTCCACAAACTAGTGGGTGTCCTCGCTGCCCCTGTGAGACAGCCTCTGTACGGGAGAGGCCTCACGTGACTTTGTCCCTGGTGTTCCTCTGGGGACACCTGTGTGAGAAACTGCATGCTCCAGAACCAGCTCTCGTGTCCTTTGGCCAATGCTGGAGTGTGAAATAGTCCAACGTGGGATTTTTCTTACTAGTAGTAAACAAAGGATGATCCCAATCGGGAATCATGACATTTTTTTTTTTTTTTGATGATAGTCATGTTCTGTTTTGAAATAACCTCTGTGCGTTTCATTTATTTTCTTTTACCTGGCGATCTCTGAGCAGGCTTCAGATTTTGACAGTTGATGAAAGATACGACAAGCATTAATGTGTGGGTGAAAAGCTTGGTGAAATTCTGAGTGAAGTTTTAGTTAAAGTTGGTTGAACTTGGGATTGACTGGGAGGCCAAAGATTTAAAAAGCAGAAGATTCTCTCAAGACACAAGTTGTGTGATAATAGTGTGTTTTGTGTGTGTGAATGAGAATTTGTAAATGTTGAATTCTAGGCTCCGACAATCATTGTCAGTGCAGATCAAGCTGCAAGTATTTATGTTTTAAAACTTAAATTATAAAGCTAGTTACGTCTTTCTAACAACTAGTTTTAATGTTTATGAGCATATTTTACCTACATTACCTTTTCAGGATGTTGAGAAAGATGCATCACAAGCACAGGCTGGAGGCTGGGGGCTAGATGGTTTTGAGGAAGAGGTCTTGGTGGACTCTTTCATAGAGCAAAGGGAAGCAATGCCTTCTGGGAAATGAGCTAAGTTTTAATCTAGTCTTTAAGATTAGAAGTCAAAAACAAAAATATTAAGGAAATGAAAACCTAATTGATCTTTGAAGTATGGTTATGTGGAACTGAGTGGGACTTTTGAGGCCTTTCTTCCAGAAAACAAGGACTTGGTTGTCAGGCCTATATTAGGCCTAAACCTTGGTGCCATGTAGTTGTACTTAAATCATTTCAATGGAAAGTTTCTTAGTGATTGGAACTTCTAGTGCAGTTTGGAGTTCTTCCATTTGAAAAATGTGATATTTGCATGGGATTGTTTGAATCTTGTCTTCTAGTCCCTCCCCATCACCACCCTCATAGTCTGAAGGTAGATTTTTCTCTTGATAAAGGAACAAAAAAAGTGAACATCTTGTTTGTAAATAGGTATCTAGTAACTAGTTTTAAACTTGAAATGGTAGAATTCTTTAAAGCCTAATTCTAGGTAGCCTTAGGAAAATGTATCTTAATTATTTTTGAACCTGTATTCACCTTGTTTTATTCAAATATCTTAAGTTATATTTTCTTTTTCAGAGCTGCTTCTTATTTGGGGCTACTTTTTTTTTTTTAAATTGAGGCGTAATTTATAAAAGGGTGTATTGTTTTGATGAGACTTTTTACAACTGTGGCTGGATGTCTTTCTTTAGTCTTCCAAGAAGGGCCATTTTACTTTTTTAGAGTTACTTTTTAAAGTCATGAGGTCAACAATTTGGACTACTATGCATGTAAGTGCTAATGCAAATTAAAGCCCAAGTTGACCTCCAGCAGCAGTTCATTCTATGTTGACAGTGAGAGAACACTTTGCCTGTTAGGATACTGTTACTCGTGGAGTGAAATGCTGAAGAAACCCCTCCCCCTATTTTGTTTTTTGCAAAAAACAAGGTATATTCTAGAGTTTCCTGGTTGACCTCAACAGATAAACTGAGATGATAGTCTTAGTTCAGAAATGATCTGAATGTAGATTTACAGTCTACGCGTACAGCTGGCTAAGTGAGATCGCTTTCACAGTTCTGCATATGTATCCCATCGGCTCCCCATTAGTCACTGAACTCTTAAAACTGGTATTGTAACATTATCACAATGTTTTGCGCCAATTTTATAAACTTTACAGTGCAATATATGTTCCTTTTCTGAGGCAAACCAAAGGTATATTTCTCAAGGTTCTGCTGCTATCAGCAGCGTTGATGGAGGATTTTTTATACATTTGTAATAGATAGAAATAAACCAGAAAAAAAAGTGGTGGAGGAAAAAGTGAACAATGCAAGAATACTCAAAAGGGCTGAGAGTTGCAAACACCAAGAATGGCTTTGCATAGTAAATGGAATAGAACAGCTCTGAACTATAGCTTACTTTTCCTGGTTTGGTCTGACAGAATGATTGAATGCTTTTGTACAAAAATCAGAGCCTTAAAAACAAGGATTTGGTGAGATTGTAAAATGGTGTGCCACTTTGGCAAAGCAGTTTGGTGGTTGGTCAAAATGCAAAACATTGTTACTCTGTTACTCAACAATTCTACCCTTAGGAATATATCCTCAAACTACTGAAAATGTGCACCTATGAAACATGTACATGAAGGTTTACAGCAGTGTGTTGCTAATAGTAAAAAAGTTAAAACAACTCAAATAGCTATCGAATACTGGAGAGAAATAAAATGTGGCTTATTCATACAATAGAATATTATTAAGACATAAAAATGAATGAGAAACTGACAGATTAAATGACTTTGGAGAACCTTCATAATTTCATTTGTAGATCTTTCCATTTCTAATTTGTAAATACATTTGGGGTTATAAATTATAAATGTACTGTCTCCTGTCAACATTGTATACTTCTATTTGATGATTTCTGTGTCAAACATTATATAAAATTGTTTCCAAGTATTTTCTGTATTAACTGTGAATGAATAGAACAACAACAACAACAAAAGATTCCTGCTACAAGGGCCAGCTGGTTTCAATGCAGAATTCTACCAGAATTTCAAAGGAGAGATAATACCAATTTTTCTGAAATTGTTCTGAACAATAGAAACAGAAGGAACGTTGCCAAACTCTTTTTACGAGGTTACAGTTACCCTGATACCCACACAACATAAAGACGCAACTAGGAAAGAGAATTACAGACCAATCTCCCTCATGAACACTGATGCAAAAATTCTCAATAAAATATTGGTAAACTGAACCCAAGAAAACATAAAAAAACATCATCCACCATGATCAAGTAGGCTTTATCCCAGAGATTCAGGGATGGATCAACATATGAAAATCTTTCAGTGTAATCCACCATATAAACAAACTGAAAGAAAAAAAAACCACATGATCATCTCATTAGATGCTGAAAAAGCCCTTGACAAAATCCAGCACCTCTTCATGAAAAAATTCCTGGAGAGATCAGTGATACAAGGAACATACCTAAACATAATAAAGGCAATATACAGCAAGCCAACAGCAAACTAAACAGCAAGAAACTCAAAGCAGTTCCACGAAAATCAGGAACAAGACAAGCTGTCCACTCTCCCCATATCTATTCAATACTGTACTCAAAGTTCTAGCTAGATTAATAAGACAACAAAAGGAGATTAAGGGGATACAAATTGTAAAGGAAGAAGTTGAACTTTCACTATTTGCAGATGATATGATAGTATACATAAGTGACCCCAAAAATTCTACCAAGCAACTCCTACAGCCGATAAACACCTTCAGTGATGTGGCAGGATACAAGATTAACCAAAAAAATAAAAAAATAAAAATAAACAATCAGTAGCCTTCCTATACACAAATGATAGATGGGCCAAGAAAGAAATCAGAGAAACATCACCCTTTACAATAACCACAAATTATTTAAAATACCTTGGGGTAACTCTTACCAAACAAGTGAAAGGCCTACATGACAAGAACTTTAAGTCCTTGAAGAAAGAAATTGAAGAAGATATCAGAAAATGGAAAGATCTCCCATGTTCATGGATAGGTAGTATTAACATAATAAAATGACAATCTTACTGAAAGCAATCTACAGATTCAATTCAGTCACTATCAAAATCCCCAAAAAATTCTTCACAAACTTGGAAAGAACAGTACTCAACTTCATATGGAGAAACAGAAAAACTAGGATTTCTGAAACAATCCTTCATAATGCAACTTCTGCAGGCATCACCATCCCTGACTTCAAGCTCTACTATAGAGCTCTAGTAATAAAAACAGCTTGGTATTGGCATAAAAACAGATATGTGAACCAATGGAATTGAATTGAAGATCCTGACAGTAATCCACACACTTATGAACACATGATTTTTGACAAAGAAGCCAAAACTGTACAATGGAAAAAAAGAAAGCATCTTCAACAAATAGTGCTGGCATAACTGGATGTCCACATGTAGAAGATTGCAAATAGATCCATATCTAACACCATGCACAAAACTCAAGTCCAAGTGGATCAAAGACCTAAACATAAATCCAGATACACTGAACTTGATAGGATAGAAAGGAAGTAGCATAGATAACATTGACAAAGGAGACCACTTCCTAAATATAACACCAGTAGCATAGACATCGACAGCAGTAATTAATACAGGGGACCGCCTGAAACTGAGAAGCTTCTATAAAGCAAAGTACACAGTAAATAAGACAAAATGACAGCCTACAGAATGGGAAAAGATCTTTACCAACTCCATATGTGACAGAGGGCTGATCTCCGAAATATATAAAGAACTCAAGAAATTAAACAGCAAAATAACAAACATTCCAATTAAAAAATTGGCTACAGAACTAAACAGAGAATTCTCAGCAGAAGAATCTCAAATGGCTGAAAGTCATTTAAGGAATTGCTGGACATTCTTAGTCATCAGGGAAATGCAAATCAAAATGACTCTGAGATACCATCTTACACCAGTCAGAATGGCTAAGGTCAAAAACCCTGAGGACAGCTTATGCTAGAGAGGAAGTGGAACAAGTGTGACACTCCCACTGTTGTGGGAGTCCAAACTTGTACAGCCACTTTGGAAATCGGTATGGAAGTTTCTCAGAAAATTTGGAATCAGTCTACTTTAAGACCCAATGATACCACTCTTAGGCATACCCAAGGGATGCTGAAGCATACCACAGGGACACTTGCTCAACTATGTTCATAGCAGCATTATTTGTAATAGGCAGAAACTGGAAACAAGCTAGATTCCCCTCAATGAAATAATGGATAAATAAAATGTGGTACATTTACACAATAGAGTATTACTCAGCTGTAAAAAACTATGACATCATGAAATTTGTAGGCAAATGCATGAGAAAGTATCATCCTGAGTGAGGTAACCCAAACTCAGAAAGAGAAGCATGGCATGTAGTCACTCATAAGTGGATAGTAGATGTAAAGCAATGAACATTCATACTGCAACCCATGCCTCCAGAGAAGTTAGGAAACAAGGAGGACCCTACGGATGATGTATGGATCACCTTGGAAAGGGGAAACAGAGGAGATCTCAATGAGTAAACTGGGGATGGGGGGGGGAAGAGGTGAGGGGATGGGAGTTGGGAACGTGAGGGAACAGGATGGTCGAACTAGGGGAGGGATGGCGTTGGAGAGCAATGAAATAGAGATCTTGATAGAGGGAGACATTATGGGGTAAGGGAGAAACTTGTTTCTAGGGAAATTCCCAGGACCACAAGGACAAGCCCAGATTAGACTACTAGCAATAGTGGTGAGGGTGCCTGAACTGGCCTACCCTGGTAAGCAAATTGATGAATACCCTAACTCTCATCATAGAGCTTTCATCCAGTAACTGATGGAAGCAGGTGCAGAGATTCACAACCAAGCACCAGGCCAAGCTCTGGGAGTCCAGTGGAAAAGAGGGAAGAGAGATTATATGAGCAAGGGGGCTCAAGATTATGATGGGGGAAATCTACAGAGACAATTGAACCAAGCTCAAAGGAACTCATGAACTTTAGACCTACAGCTGTGGAACCTGCATGGGACCAGACTAGACCCTCTACATATGGGAGTTTAGTTGTGTAGCTTAGTCTGTTTGAAGGGCTCCTGGCAGTGTGATCAGGAGCTATCCCAGGTGCATGAACTGGCTTTCTGAATCCCATTACCTATGGTCAGACACCTTGCTCACCCTTCAAAAGCTGGGGAGGGTCTTGGTCCTGTCTCAACTGAGTATACCAGGCTTAGCTGCCCCCCCATAGGAGAACTTACCCTGTTGGAGAACGGGAAGAGGGGTGGGAAGAGCAGGAGGAGGGATGAAAGGGAGATATGTGGTTGGTATGTAAAATGAATAAAAATTAAAAAAAAAAAAACATTAGCATGCAGCAACAATTTGTACCAGTGCTTCTCTGCCGAGCATGGCTACCTCAATTAGTTTACATAGATGTCTACCTCGTCTTTCTCATTAGGAACCTTAACTGGTCCTTTCTCTTCTTCTACCAAAGTCTAATCACTCACATGATTCTGGAAGAAGGGACCAAAGGGAGAGGACCAAGTAAAAATACAGCTATTCAGTGGAACACTGGCTATAGTCACTACATCCAGGGGTTGAGCTGCCCATTAGGGAAACACTGTTTTCTGAGTAAACCCAGAGAAGACATAATGATTCAGAAGCTCTCCTTGGAAATGCAGACACTAATTTCCAGAAACCAGCTCCCTCCCCCATCTCTCCAATTTGGAGATGGCATTTCATTGTTTCAGTGAGAGCACCAAAGAGGTTCTTCTTTGGGATGGAGTGGGTTCAGGGCATTATTAGTGGCTTAACCATATTCAGTAGAATCCTCTAACCCTCAGAGATCTTCCACACAGCTGAATCATGCCCATATCCTACCAAGTTGTTCCACACAGTGATACCTTTGCCTAGCAGAGTAGATGGGAAGTGCCTGCGAATTTCAGATAGTCCCATCATGGGAAAGACTTCAGAGGCAGTATATATTAGGGCTTAAAAGTGTTTCTTTAATACACATTAGGGCATTAATTCATTAATTCCTTGTGTTGTATTTCACTTTAATAACAAACCATTCACCTTAGGGTTGGTCTTTTGATTTATGCCAGTTTCATTTCACCAATACATTTGTCTGCCATAAAGAGTTGGCACTATCTGAACACATCATCTTTGCATGCAGAGCTTAGGATGTGAACACCTTTAAGGAAGGGAAGACATTAGACATGTAGAGGAAGACACAAGCTTCAGACACAGCCTAATAATCAAAGGAATATTTTATTTTTAGTGAGTAGAATACTACAAGAATATTGTGCAATGTTAGTAAATTTGACCAAGGAGTCTTCTGGCGCATTTTGCAAACACCAGAGCTCATACTTCAGGCATTTGGATTGGCCTGCTTGGAAGCACCCTGGGCATTCAGGTTACTCTGTAATTTCAATGACCTGATCTCAAAGAGGAACATAATCATAGCAAAGAGTGACAGGGTGGCTGTCAGGACCCTATGGGGAACACATGAGTGTCGTGTTTTTCGATCAGGTCTTCTTTCCTAACAGGAAAGGTGGGTGGAAAATCAAGAGTGGTTTCACCATAAAGATCTACTACATGGTTCCAGGTCACAGAAAGAGCTGTGCAAAGGCTGCTGAGAAGCAGAATTAAGACACAACACTTGTAGCAGAGTATCTGAATCTCAGGGACTGAGGCTCTGATAATGCTAACCCTAATAGCCGCTGAGCTAAAAATCACCACCACGGGTTTTATAAACATAGCCAGTAAGATCAGGATCTGTGCACATCTAAATTCAGGTGAAATGGTCCAGGTCGAGTTGACAGGGCTGTGCACCAGAATCCTGGTCACAGAACCAGAGATGTGAAACTCCCGATGGTAATAAGCTTCCCATAGTCCAATGTACACAAGCTGAACAACTTCGTCATCGAATTCCCAGAGGCGCCAGTATCGGCTGCTTTGGAGGATTATTCCAAACCCCAACGACAAGAGGCTGCAAAGGAAGCCAGTCAGTCTGAAGATCCATTCCTTCACCTGTGCAAATCTGTAGATAAGATTGAAAAAAATTAGAATAAATCCAGAAACACAAATGCAGAGTGATAAACAGAGTGAATGAATCATGGTTTACAGAGTACTAGATACTCATCCCTTGCCCTTGCTGTCTCAATTTTGTACTTATGTATAAGAAGCCTTTAAATCTATGACTGTGGCAGGAGTTCCCATTGTAAGATGTTTTGGACAATAATTTCACAATATCCTTCAAGTGCTGCTATATTCCTGTTTGTTGAATTGGAATTTCAATACTTGGAGTTAAAGGTGAAATAATAGTTTTCAGGGTCATTTAAGGTAATTCTAACTGCATCTCTCTTTGCATGACAGAAGAATTGCAAATAACTTTAATGAATGTTCTGGGGAGAAGAATGCTCATTATTGTAGTGGGTTGTTGCATGATCCTTACACAAGCATTTTAATGTGTATAACCCTTGAGAAGAAAGAAGCAAAAAGGAAAATGATACAGATGGTATGCCCATTTATGTCAAACCAAAGCATACCTGACTTAATTATTTATTCATTATTTATTATTTATTATTTATTTATTTATTTTTGAGACAGGGTTTTTCTGTGTAACGGTTTGGCTGTTTTGGAACTCACTCTGTATGCCAGGCTGGCCTTGAAATCAAAGAGGTTTGTCTGCCTTTACCTCTGGATTGTATACCTGACTTCGTTCAATATCCAAAGATATATGAACATAAAAGATGAACAAAAAAGGAATGCTAAGCAGATCAAGGGTGTTAGAATAGATACTGTCATAATTCTTTACATATTTTCCTAAATGGTATTCAATTCTATAGAAAGGTATGTGTAATATTTTGTAATTAAAACCAGCATGAACACAAACTTTAACTTCTATGTTTAACTGGATGTAGATATAGCTTTTGGTAGATTACTGATTATCCAGTATGTGTGAGGTGCTGAGTTCATTTCCCATAACCACAAAACTATAATATGTATGTATAAGATGAGGAATCATGGATATGCAAATTTTTGTATCTGCTAATATATTCAGTATTGCACCTTGAGAATATTGGCTTCATTTGGGTGCAACATATAAAGTATCCTGAGGTATTTTGGTTGAGCCAATGTCATCTTTGACACAAAACTTACACTTCACATTAACACCATGAAGGAACTTATTTGCATCTTCTCTAAACTCAGATCTTTGAGTGTGACAATAAGGAAAATGAGAAAATCATGATGAGTGGTCCTGAAGAGTTATTCAACAAAAGGAAGGAAGCAAAGTCCTTCAGTGATTCCAGCATGTGCATACATTATTGCCATTGCACATGCAGAAGGTTTAGGTGGTTTTTTGTGTATTTTTATTAAAGAAATTTTTTAAAATTCATTTTACATACCAACCACAGATCTCCCTCTCATCCTTTCTCCTGCTCCCCCTAAGCCTTCCCCACCCAACCCACCCTTCATCCCCTCCTCCAAAAGTGTAAGGCCTCCCGTGGGGTGTCAACAAAGCCTGGTACACTCAGTTGAGGCAGTAAAAAGCCACTCCCCACTGCATCAAGGCTGAACAAGACATCCCACCATAAATAATGGGCTCCAAAAAGCCACTCAGGCACCAGGGATCCTGATTCCACTGTCAGGGGCCCCTCAGACAAACCAAGCTACACAACTGTCTCCTGTATGCAGAGGGCCTAGTCTGGTCCCATGCAGGCTCCAGAGCTGGCAGACGAAAGTTCATGAGTTTCCAGGAGCTTGGTTCAGTTGTATCTGTAGATTTCCCCATTATGATATTGACACACACACACCCTTGCTCATATAATCCCTCATCTCTCTCTTCAACTGGACTCCCTGTTTCTCTTCAGATGGTATAAATCTTTCACCTTTTACTAAGGGTCTTATAAATGGAATCTCCTTGCCAGAAAGCATTACCAACAAGCTACTTACTGTTCCGTAATCTCCTATGGCATGTGCTTTTTAAAATGGCGAAGGTTGTAGACTTACTGCTTGGGAAATTACATCAACAAGATCAGTTTGCAATTGGTGGTGGCTTGGGTATCACTATGAGCTCTTTCTTGCCAAGAGAGATCTGAGGCAGTGACTGCAGGAGCAGTATGCTTTGAAGCAAAAATGAAAGGAGGGAAGATGATTTTGTGCCAAATGAACTAGCTTGGCAGGATGTGGTACTGCCCTTGTCTGAACCCCCAAGAGTAGACACAAGTGTTTTGTAAAGAAACAAGTAGAAAGCTTTCATGTAACATATGTTATGTTTTTACCTTTTTGTGTTAGGGGCAAAGTGATCCATTTGGAAGATGACAATATCACAAGTCTTCTTCTAATTCACAGAAAATGCTGATTAGAGAGGGAGTCACATGAAGTGGTGAAGCACCTGAGTAAAAGAAGTCCTGTTAGGCACCTGTTTCTGCTCAGAACAATGCCTTGTTGATGGTTGGGCTCTCAGAAACTTTTGAA
Organism: Peromyscus leucopus; assembly: GCF_004664715.2. Classification (NCBI taxonomy): domain Eukaryota; kingdom Metazoa; phylum Chordata; class Mammalia; order Rodentia; family Cricetidae; genus Peromyscus; species Peromyscus leucopus. The sequence continues at coordinate 23,051,096 of NC_051083.1, forward strand.
TTCACAGCACATGCTTTACTTAGTTAGAACCTATGTTAAACACTACAGGATATTAGTGACCCTTGAATGATACCCAGAAAATTGTTATTCTCATTTTATACATAGGGAAATACCAGAGATGCTAATTCCCATTCACAAACTTAAGTGAGGTACACAGATAAATGGGAAGTACAAACACTGGAGATTATTATTATTCACTTGGTTTTTCCTCTCACTTGTGATGTTCAGAAGGATTTATTGAAATGGAAAACATGTACAAAAGTACCCTAATCAATATGTCAGAGGCCTTCTTTGGCATCTTATGTCTTAAGATAGCGAAGGTGATTAATGAAAACAACCTGGAAAATATTAAATTCTTACCTTTTTATCTCTCTTCTAGGAAATTCAAGTGTTACTGACTGCCAACCTTAAGAGAAGTAACTATATGCATTCTTATGTTTCCATGACTACAAGTGCTATGTGGTTGGTCCTGGGCAACAAATGGGTTCCAATGGGGACCCATGTAATGTCAGAGTGAAGTCTTTTATTATTATTATTATTATTATTATTATTATTATTATTATTATTTTATTTTACAATACTATTCAGTTCTACATAACAGCCACAGATTCCCTTGTTCTCCCCCTTCCTGCCCCTCCCCTTTCCCCCAGCCCATCTCTCATTCCTACCTCCTCCAGAGCAAGGCCTCCCCTGAGGACTGAGATTGACCTGATAGACTCAGTCCAGGCAGGTCCAGTCCCCTCCTCCCAGATTAAGCCAAGCGTCCCTGTATAAGTCCCAGGTTTCAAACAGCTATCTCATGCAGGGAGCCCAGGACCTGGTACCACTGCCTAGATGCCTCCCAAACAGATCAAGCCAATCAACTGTCTCACCTATTCAGAGGGCCTGATCCAGTTGGGGGCCCCTCAGCCTTTGGTTCATATTTCATGTGTTTTCATTCGTTTGTCTATTTGTCCCTGTGCTTTATCCAACCTTGGTTTCAACAATTCTTGCTCATATAAACCCTCCTCTTTCTTGCTAATTAGACTCCCGGTGCTCCACCTGGGGCCTAGCCATGGATCTCTGCATCCAGATTCCTCAATCCTTGGATGGGGTTTCTGGCACAACTATTAGAGTGTTTGGCCATCCCCTCACCAGAGTAGGTCAGTCCCGGCTGTCTCTCGGCCATTGCCAGCAGTCTTTTGTGGGGGTATCTTTGTGGATTTCTGTGGGCCTCTTTAGCACTTTGTTTCTTCCTTTTCTTGTGTGGTCTTCATTTACCATGGTTTCCTATTCCTTGTTCTCCCTCTCTGTTCTTGATCCAGCTGGGATCTCCCGCTCTCTTTCCCTTGACCCTCGCCCTTCATTGCTCCCACTCATGTCCAGGTTGTTTATGTAGATCTCAGCCATTTCTCCATCATTGGGCAATCCTCGTGTCTTTCTTGGGGTCCTGTTTTCCAGGTAGCCCCACTGGTGATGTGAATAGCAGTCCAGTCATCCTTGTTCCACATCTAGTATCTTCCTATGAGTGAGTACATACCATATTTGTCTTTCTGAGTCTGGGTTACCTCACTCAGGATGATGTTTTTCTAGATCCACCCATTGGCCTGCAAACCTCATGATGTCATTATTTTTCTCTGCTGAGTATTATTCCATTGTGTATATGTGCCACAATTTATTTATCCATTCTTCAGTTGAAGGGCATCTAGGTTGTTTCCAGGTTTTGGCTATTACAAACAATGCTGATATGAACATAGCTGAGCAAGTGCTCTTGTGGTATGATTGAGCATTTCTTGGGTATATGCCCAAGAGTGGTATAGCTGGGTCTTGGGGGAGATTGATTCCCAATTTTCTAAGAAAGCGCCATATTGATTTCCAAAGTGGTTGTACAAGCTTGCATTCCCACCAGCAGTGGAGGAGAGTTCCCCTAGTTCCACATCCTCTCCAGCATAAAGTGTCTTCAGTGTTTTTGATCTTAGCCATAAATGTCAGAGTGAAGTCTTTAAAATTGATTTCTTATTAAGTGATGCATCAAATAGCCAAAAACTATTCTTGGCTGTCTACTTGATAACATCTGGAATTAACTAAAACTCAAATTACTGGGCACACATGTGAGGGATTTTTTTTCTTAATTATATCGTCTGAAATGCAAAGACCTACTTGTAGTCCAGATCTTCCATGTGGGAATATTCACCTTTAGTACATATCTTTAAAGATGATAAGATTGACCTTTAATCTGGACCACATATTGTGCTGGCAGCCAATATAAAACGTATGGCAGCAAATTTGTTTTCTTTTATTTCTTGTTCTCATTCTCACTATAAAGCCCGTTCCTTTACTGGTATAAGAACTTACCTCTTCATGATTCCAACATATATTGAAGACTAACTATGATACTCAGCCTTGTTGACTGAACAATTGCTGGATTCTTTGACCTTCTGTTGGTAGACAGTCACTTTTGGACTATTTGGAGAACAGCCTGTAAGCCATTATAATAAATCACCTTCATAGATAGATAGATAGACAGGTTTATTGATTGATACATAAATATAGATATAGATAAAGATATATTTTATAAGAACAGAGCCTCTAGAGAACCCTGGACAATAAACATCTTAGTATTAGAAGTGGTTCTAGAGCAACAGAAATATAAGGGTAAATTTTTTGAGTATCTGGAATAGGCTTTCCAATTTGTCAAAACCTATAGTTACTGAAACCTCTCAAGTTACTGACATTTCAAGGAAGCTCAGAGGGAACCAAAAGTCCATGGTGTGAACATAAAGAGACAAATACATTTGATTATCTTGGTTCACCAATTGTGAGGGGCAAGCGGTTTGGTGACTCTGCATATAAAAATTGTGAAAAAAATAAGGGAAATGATGATGCGGGCCAGTTGCTCCTAGCATTTCTGGATAACTTGACAAAGGAAAAGAATGAACTCAATGATAAAACTGAACAGTCCCAGTTGACATAAACAGTTTAAAGGTACATAAGTATACCCTGGACGAGAAACTTCATTCTAGCAGCCACAGAACTCCAGTTGAAGAAAATCAAACTAAAGCCTTCATTCTAAGGTTAACTGAATTATAGTAAAAACTCAAGTCCCAAACTGGGAGTGTCTTAGCAATTAAAGTAAGGGCATGAACTGGCAAGAATGATATCCAGTAACTTAGGATGAGAATGTGTGTTTGGATGGGATTGAAGCTGAGAACTTTGAACCCACAGATTCTCAGGGTTTATCTCACCTCAGTCTGTCCACCCTCAATAGAAGATGTACTCACATCCTCACCCCATGAAGTATTGCCATCTCTTCCTTTAACTGAGAAATTAATTCTTCATTGTTTGTTAAACTAATAGTGACTTTCTCTGAAGAAAATGCCAGGCAAGACAATACTGATTTCCCTCAGAGCCAAAATATTTCTTTGCCTCTAGACCTATAACCAAACTTAAGGCAGAGCAGGCTCCTGGAAGGGTTGTAGAAAATGTAGTCCATGAAGAGATATGCTACACTACAAAGACCTTAATGAGTTTGCAGATTCATTCAAATTTAAGTCTGGGTGAGATGTGTGGTGATGAATTTTAAGAGTGTGTGATAATGGCAGAAGGAACATAAAACTGGATCAAGCTGTATTCATTCATATGGGCACTTTGAGTAGAAATTCTGTGCTAAATATGGATATTCACACAGTTAAGAAAAAGGTGTCATGAGTTTGTTTGAATAGCTGACTAAAACATTTGTCCAAAATGGCCTATTGAACAGGAGTTGGAGCTGTCTGCTATCCCTTGGCTTAGTGGTGATGAAGGCATAAGGATCAGCAAATTTCAATGCTAGAGTAGGCACACTGTGCAAAACCTAATCCTTCACAATGGGATAGCCCAGATGATATGCCCTTCACTAATCCCTTTTTTTATTTTTGAAATATTTTTATTTTATAATTAATTTAATTTTACATATCAGCCACAGATTCCCCTGACCTCCCTCCTCCCAGCTCCCACCTTCCTCCACTAATCCACCCCCATTCTCACCTCCTCCAGGGCAAGGTCTCCCATGGGGAGTCAGCCCAGCCTGATATATTCAGTTGAGGCAGGTCTAGTACCCTCCTCCCTACACCAAGCCTGAGCCAAGGGTCTCAGCATAGGCCCTAAGTTCCAAAAAGCCAGCTCATGCATCAAGGACAGACAGGTCCTGGTTCCACTGCCTGGGGGCTTCCTAAACAGTTCAAGCTAATCAACTGTCTCACTTATCCAGAGGGCCTAGTCCAGTTCCATGGGGGCTCCTCAGCTATTGGTTCACAGTTCATGTGTTTCCCCTAGTTTGGCTATTTGTCCCTGTGCTTTTTGCAATCATGGTCTCAGTATCTCTTGCTCATATAATCCCTCCTCTCTCTCCGCAATTGGACTCCTGGAGCTCCACCTGGGGCTTGGCCGTGGATCTCTGCATCTGCTTCCATCAGTCATTGGATGAGAGTTCTACCATGACAGTTAGGGTGTTCGGCCATCCTATCACCAGAGTAGGCCAGCTCGGGCACTCCTCGACCATTGCCAGTAGTCTATAGTGGAGGTATCTTTGTGGATTTCTGGGGACCTCTCTAGCACTTTGCCTCTTCCTATTCCCATGGGGTCTTCATTTATCATGGGGTCTCTTTCCTTGTTCTCCCACTCTGTTCCTGATCCAGCTGGGACCGCCTGATCCCCTAGCTCTTTTTCCCCTGACCCTTGCCCTCCATTACCTCCCCCTAGTTTGCTCATGTAGATCTCATCCATTTCTCTGTCACTGGGTGATCTCTGTGTCTTTCTTAGGGTTCTCTTTACTAGGTAGCCTCCCTGGTGTTGTGGGTTGCAGTCTGGTTATCCTTTGCTTTATATCTAGTATCCACTTATGAGTGAGTACATACCATGTTTGTCTTTCGGAGTTTGCATTACCTCACTCAGGATGATATTTTCTAGTTCCATACATTTGCCTGCAAACCTCATGATGTCATTGTTTTTCTCTGCTGAGTAGTACTACTTTATGTATATGTACAATATTTTATTTATCCATCATTCAGTTGAAGGGCATCTAGGTTGTTTCCAGGTTCTGGCTATTACAAATAATGCTGCTATGATCACAGCTGAATATGTATCCTTGTGGTATGATAGAGCATTCCTTGGGTATATGCCCAAGAGTGGTATAGCTGGGTCTTGAGGGAGGTTGATTCCCATTTTTCTAAGAAAGCACCATGTTGATTTCCAAACTTGTACAGTAGCTGTACAAGTTTGCACTCCTACTAATAGTGGAGGAGTGTTCCCTTTGCTCCACATCCTCTCCAACATAAGCTATCTTCAGTGTTTTTTATCTTAGCCATTCTGACAGGTGTTAGATGGTATCTCAGAGTCATTTTGATTTGCATTTCCCTGATGATTAGGGATCTTGAGCAATTCCTTAAATGTCTTTCAGCCATTTGAGCTTCTTCTGTTGGGGATTCTCTTTTTAGCTCTATATCCCATTTTTTTAAATTGGACTATTAGGTATTTTGATGTCTAATTTCTTGAGTTCTTTATATGTTTTGGATATCAGCCCTCTGTCAGATGTGGGGTTGTGGAGATCTTTTTTCATTCTGTAGGCTGTCGTTTTGTCTTGTTGACCATGACCATTACCCTACAAAAGCTTCTTAGTTTCAAGAGGTCCCATTGATTGATTGTTTCTCTCAGTGTCTGTGATACTGATGTTATATTTAGGAAGTGATCTCCTATGCCAATGTGTTCAAGACTACTTCCCACTTTCTCTTCTATCAGATTTAGAGTTACTGGATTTATCTTGAGGTCTTTGATCCAATTGGACTTAAGTTTTGTGCACTGTGACAGATATGGATCCATTTTTATTCTTCTACATGTTGACATCAAGTTATGCCAGCACCATTTGTTCAAGATACTTTCTTTTTTTTTTCCATTGTATAGTTTTGGCTTCTTTGTCAAAAATCATAAGGTCATAGGTGTGCGGATTAATGTCAGGGTCTTCAGTTTGGTTCCATTGGTCCACATGTCGCTTTTTATGCCAGTACCAAGCTGTTTTTATTACTAGAGCTCTATAGTAGAGCTTGAAGTCAGGGATCGTGATGCCTCCAGAGGTTGCTTTATTGTACAGGATTCTTTTGGCTATCCTGGTTTTTTTGTTTTTCCATATGAAGTTGAGTATTGTTCTTTCTAGGTCTGTGAAGAATTGTGTTGACATTTTGATGGGGATTGCATTGAATCTGTAGATTGCTTTTGGTAAGATTGCCATTTTTACTATGTTAATCCTACCTATCCATGAGCATGGGAGATTCTTCCATTTTCTGACATCTTCTTCAATTTCTTTCTTCAGGGACTTTAAGTTCTTGTCATACAAGTCCTTCGGTTGTTTAGTTGGAGTTACCCCAAGATATTTATATCATGTGTGACTATTGTAAAGGGTGATGTTTCTCTGATTTCTTTCTCAGCCCATTTGTCATTTGTATATAGGAGGGCTACTGACTTTTTTGAGTTAATCTTGTATTCTGCTACTTTGCTTAAGGTGTTTATAAGCTCTATGAGCTCCTTGGTTGAATTTTTGTGGTCACTTATGTATACTATCATGTCATCTGCAAATTTGGAAAGCTTGACTTCTTCCTTTCCAATTTCTATCTCCTTGATCTCCTTATGTTGACTTATTGCTCTGGCTAGAACTTCAAGTACCCTATTGAATAAGTAGGTGGAGGGTGGACAGCCTTGTCTTGTTCCTGATTTTAGTGGAATCGCTTTGAGTTTCTCTCTATTTAATTTGATGTTGGCTGTTGGCTTGCTGTAAATTGCCTTTATTATGTTTAGGTGTGTTCCCTGTATTGCTGCTGATCACTCCAAGACCTTTATCATGAAGAGGTGTTGGATTTTGTCAAAGGCCTTTTCGGCATCTAGTGAGATGATCATGTAGTTTTGTTTCTTTCAGTTTGTTTATATCATAGATTACATTTACAGCTTTTTCGTATGTTGAACCATCCTTGCATCACTGGGATGAAGCCTACGTGATCATAGTGGATAATTGTTTTGATGTGTTCTTGGAGTCTGTTTGCCAATATTTTATTGAGTATTTTTGCATCAATGTTCATGAGGGAAATTGGTCTATAGTTCTATTTCTTTGTTGCATCTTTGGTTGGCTTGGGAATCAGGGTAATTGTAGCCTCATAGAAGGAATTTGGTAATGTTCCTTCTGTTTCTATTGTGTGGAACAATTTAAAGAGTAATGGCATTATCTCTTCTTTGAAGATCTTGTAGAATTCTGCATTGAAACCATGTAGTCCTGGGCTTTTTTGGTTGGGAGACTGTTAATGACTGTTTCTATTTCCTTAGTGATTATTGGTCTATTATATAGTTTGTCTGGTCTTGACTTAACCTAGGTATGTGGTACCTATCCAAAAAACTATCCATTTCTTTTAGATTTTCCAGTTTTGTGGAGTAGAGGTTTTTGAAGTATGACCTGATGATTCTCTGGATTTCCTCGATGTTAGATGTTATGTCTCCCTTTTCATTTTTGATTTTGCTAATTTGCATGCTCTTTCTCTGTCTTTTGGTTAGTTTGGATAAGGGCTTGTCTATCTTGTTGATTTTCCTCAAAGAACCAACTCTTTGTTTCATTGGTTCTTTGTATTATTCTCTTTGTTTCTAGTTTATTGATTTTAGCTCTCAATTTGATTATTTCCTGGCATCAGTTCCTCCTGGGTGATTTTAATGCTTCTTGTTCTAGAGCTTTCAGGTGTGTTGTTAAGTCACTAGTGTGAGATTTCTCCAACTTCTTTATGTGGGCATTTAGTGCTGTGCCTTTTCCTCTTAGCACTGCTTTCATTGTGTCCCATAAGTTTGGGTATGTGGTTTATTCATTTTCATTGATCTCTAGGAAATCTTTAACTTCATTCTGTTTTTCTTCCTTGACTCATTGGTGATTCTGTTGAACATAATTCAGTTTTCATGAGATTGTAGGCTTTCTGTAATTTTTGTTGTTGTTGAAATCTAACTTTAAACCATTGTGGTCTGGTAGAAAACAGGAGGTTATTCCAATTTTTTTTGTATATGTTGAGATTTGCTTTGTGACTGAGTATGTGGTCGATTTTAGAGAAGGCTCCATGGGGTGCTGAGAAGATGGTATATTCTTTTTTGTTAGGATGGAATGTTCTGCAGATATCAATTAAATCCATTTGAGTCATAACATCAGTTAAGTCTGCTGTGGATATCATTCTATATAAATAAAACACTGATGGCCAGCGACACGGCAGGAAGTATAGGCGGGACAAAGAGAGAGGAGAATTGGGGAAACAGGAAGAAGGGGGAGAGACACTGCAGCCACCGCGAGGAGAAGCAGCATGTAAAGACGCCGGTAAGCCACCAGCCACGTGGCAAGGTATAGATTTATAGAAATGGGTTAATTTAAGATATAAGTACAGTTAGCAAGAAGCCTGCCATGGCCATACAGTTTGTAAGTAATATAAGCATCTGAGTGATTATTTTATACGTGGATTGTGGGTCTGTGGGGCTTGGTCGAGCCTGGAGAGAAGCCCTCCAGCAACAAAGTCCCTTATTTCTTTGTTAACTTTCGATTTTGCAGATCAGTCCAGTGGTGAGAGTAGGGTGTTGAAGTCTCCCACTATTAATGCATAGAGTTTTATGTGTGATTTAAGCTTTAGTAATGTTTTTTTACATATGTGGATACCCTTGTGTTTGGGGCATAAATGTTCAGAATGGAAACTTCATCTTGGTGGATGTTTCCTGTGATGAGTATGTTATGTCCTTTTTGATCTCTTTTCATTGATTTTAATTTGAAGTCTATTTTGCTGGATATTAGGATGGCTACACCATATTGTTTCTTAAGACCATTTGATCGGTTATTTGCTAGACTAGTCACTAGAGTAGACAGGTTCAGGAACTCTTTGGACCACTGCCAGCAGACCAAGATGGGGTCAACCTTGTGGATTCCTGAGAGCCTCCCCAGCACCCTGCCTCTTCCTATTCCCATGATGTCCTCATCTATCATGGTATCTTCCTCCCTGCTCTCCCACTCTGTCCCTGTTCCAGCTTGACCCTCCCATTGCCCTATGTTCTCATCCCCCACTCTTCGCCCTCTGCTACTTCCCCACACCCAGACCACTCATGTAGATCTCATCAAATTCTCCTTCACAGGGTCATCCATGTGTCCCTTGTAGGATCTTTTCCTGTTAGCTAGCCTCTCTGAAGTTGTGAGTTGCAGTCTGGCTATCCCTTCCCTCACATTTAGTATCCACATATGAGTGAGTACATACTATGTTTGTCCTTCTGAGTCTGGGTTACCTCACTCAATGCTATTTTCTAGTTCCATCTATTTGCCTGCAAATTTCATGATATCATTGTTTTTTTTTTTTTTTTTTTTTTTTTTACTGCTGAGTAGTACTCCATTGTGTATATGTGCCATAATATCTTTACCCATTCTTCAGTTGATAGTCATCTAGGTTGTTTCCAGGTTCTTGCTATTACAAATAATGCTGATATGAACATAGTTGAGCATGTGTCCTTGTGGTATGATTGAGCATTCCTTGGGTACATGCCCAAGAGTGGTATAACTGGATCTTTAGGAAGACTTATTCCCAATTTTCTGAGAAACCATCATTCTGATTTCCAGAGTGTTTGCATAACCTAGGTGTCATCATAGAGCCTTTGTCTAGTGATTGATGGAGGCAGATACAGAGATCCACAGCCAGGCACCAGGCTGAGCCCAGGGAATCCAGTTGATGAGAGAGAGAAAAGATACTGCAGGTGAGGGACATCGAGATCACGATGGGAGGACATGCAGAGATGACTGGCCACACCAGTGGAAGCCCATGAACTGTGGACTGGTGGCTGTGGAGCCCCCATGGGACTTGACTAGACCCTCTGGATATGGAAGACAATTGTTTGGCTCAAACTGTTTGGGCAGGACCCAGGCAGGGAGATGGGGACCGGTCCCTGGTCTATGGGCAGGCTTCTGGAACCCGGTCCTGTGGTGTGACACTTTGCACAGCCTTAGGGCAGTGGGAAGGGCTTGGACCTGCCTAGGCTCAGTGTGCTGGACTCTACTGACTCCCCATAGGAGAACTCGATTTGGGGGAAGTGGGGGATGCGAGGCGGCTTGGAAAAGAGGACTGGGGGATGTGAGAAGGGAGGAGGGGGGGGTCTGTGGATAGCATGTGGAGTGAGTAGAGAATATCTTAATAAAGAAAAAAAGACCATTTGATTGGAAAGACTTTCCCCATGTTGTTGTTTTTATGTATGTGACCAACAGGGAAGATTCCACAGCCTGCCATCTTAGATAGAAGAATTCAAACAGCATTTGCCAGCAAATGATATACCACAGACTCTGCTGGAAGTAAATGTGACCTGAAAAGCATCATCCAGATTCTCAGGAGCTTGGCCCAAATGTCAGTTGATCATCTGGGTGTGGTGAACCATAACTTTAATCTCAGCAATGGGAGGGAGAGGCAGCCCAATCTCTGTGAGTTCTAGGTGTGACTTGTCTACATAGTGAGCTCGCAGAAAGCCAGAGGTACTCTGAAACCAGGTCTCATGTAAACAAAGAAAAGAAGAATTTTGCTGACATGCACAACATGCCTTTGTTTGAGACCTCTGCTACAAACCCCAATGGTGATTGTGCTCTCTACTCTTGATCAACTTGAAACACAGTAGAGTTTCTTTGAAAGATGGAACCTCAAATGAGGGATTACCTCCAACAGACTGGATTAATGATTGCTGTGATATAGACCAGCCTTGCATGATGTTTTCCTCTAACAGAACCCTTAGCTCTGATAGGTTGACCTTCTGAACTTTAATTGCCACTGCTTCATACACCCATTGACTTTTGCTACCAGTGGCTCTCAATATAAGGGAGTCTAAAAAAATACTACTTAGAGCACCCCTGTTGATAGGTAAGTCAGAACTGAAGGTGAAGTTAATAATGTGGTGGCTTATATTTACTGTGTTATCATTAAAGACTAAACTAACAGAAAGAATCCATGAATTGAGAATTGGAGGAATTTATTTTAACTAGGACTTTTATTTTAAATATGAAATGTTATTAAAAAAAAAAGAAAACTTTAGAGACAACTGAAGGAAACTAGTCCGGAGTCTGAACCAGTTAGTAAGCATATGTTCCTATTTTCCCTAGTTTTCTCCTCATTCCCAGTCATGTTTTATTCTCAATGTTACATTAACAGACTTGAGTTATACTTCTGAAGGCATACCTTACCCTCACAATGTTGAAAATTTACATGGATATCTGTAATGCCATTATTTAGCCATTTTTTTCAAATGCTTGGATTTTATTGCCACTCGAGACTATTCTTTTTCAGGAGGAAAGATAAGTAAAATATGGAAAACCATCTTATCTGCTCCTTCTTAGAAAAGAGGAATATTTTTAAATTACCCAAAACATGTCATCATGAATTTCAGATTGTCCATAAAAAATAGCACCCTTTCATATGATGTGAATTACAGAAATGGAATGTTAGCCATGAACTTCAGCTAAAGTGTCCATATTGACCATTACCTACAGCTTACAATCGTTGGTAGCCTTAAAGGATATTAAGCCAAAAGACATTTTATTTAAATATTTTTAGAATGTGGGAAACAAGTGTAATCTAACTCAAATTAGCACTATTGCTACCGAGGGAAATTAATCTGTTTTTCTTCCTCATAAACCATAGAATAAATTGTTTTGTTACTGTTTTATAATAAACACATGGCTGTAGTAATTGTTATGTATATAATTAATTGGTTGGTTGGTTGGTTGGTTGGTTTAGTTAGTTGGTTGGTTGCTTGCTTGGTTGCTTGGTTGGTTTGAATCATAGTCTCACAGTATAACTTTGGAGTGAACCTCACTATGTATATGAGACTGGCCTCAAACTTACAGATACCTGCATGCCTTTTGAGTGCGGAGATTAAAACCATGTATTACTATGCCCCAAGAGTGTAACAGTTTCTCAAAGAATGGAATTTATCATTTTTCAAACTCCTCTGGCAAGGCCTCACCACAAAATCCCCCCATCAGTTCTTGCAGTCTACATGCCCTGCCCCAAAACCCATCATCTGCCTGAGACCCCAGTAACTTCCTGAGTCAAAGAAACCAAACTGCCAGCTCTCATTCGACCAAGAATAATTCCTGAGACAGGGAATCAGCCAGCCCTCATTAGACCAAGAGTGGCTTTCTGAGACATAGAATCTGCCACCTCTCACTGTACCAAGAGAGGCTTCCTGAGACACAGAATCTGTCAGCTCTGACTGGACCAAGAGCCCTGACTGGACCAAGAGCGGTTCCCTGAGTCACAGAATCAACTAGCTTGGGTTGAGCCAAGAGCAGTTCCCTGAGATACAGAATCTCCCAGCTCCAATTAGACCAATGGTTAAGTTTGGACCTAGAGGGGCCCCCTGCCACACAGACACAACAAGCACAGATTGGACCAATAGCAACTGGCTAAGAAACAGAGACTTCTTATACCTATTAGAGGAAGAGATAGGCAGATGTCAATGCAAAAATAATTAAATTGAGAGCTGAAATCAATAAAATAGAAACAAAGAGAACAATACAAAGAGTCAATGAAACAAAGAGTTGGTTCCTTGAGACAATCAACAAGATAAATAAGCCCTTATTCAAGATAACCAAAAAGCAGAGAGATCGCATCCAAATTAACAAAATCAAAAATGAAAAGGGGGACATAACAACTGACAATGAGGAAATCCAGAGAATCAGCAGGTTGTACTTCAAAAACTTGTACTCCACAAAATTGGAAAATGTGAAAGAAATGGATGATTTCTGGATAGGTACCCCATACCTAAGTTAAATCAAGACCAGATAAAACTATTTAAATAGACCAATAATCCCTAAAAAAAATTGAAATGGTCATTAAAATTCTCCTAACCAAAAAAAGCCCAGAACCAGATGGTTTGGCGCAAAATTCTACCAGATTTTCAAAGAAGAGCTAATACCAATACTCTTCAAATTGTTCCACACCATAGAAACAGAAGGGACATTACCAAATTATTTTTATGAGACCGTCGTTACCTGATACCCATACCACACAAAGATGCAACAAAAAAGAGAATTACAGACCAATCTCATGCATGAACATTGATGCACAAACACTCAATAAAATACTGGCTAAGCAAATCCAGGAACACATCAAAAAAATTATCCACCATGACCAAGTAGGCATTATTCCAGGGATGCAAGGATGGTTTACCATAGAAAAATCAGTCAATGTAGTACACCATATAAAAAAACTGAAAAAAACAACCACATGATCATCTCATTTGATGCTGAAAAAGTCTTTGATAAAATCCAAAACCTGTTTATGATAAAGGTTCTAGAGAGATTAGGAATACAAGGAATATATGTAAACATAAGAAAGGCAATTTACAGCAAGCCGACAGCCAACATCAAATAAAATGGAGAGAAACTCAAAGCGATTCCACTAAAATCAGGAACAAGACAAGGCTGTCCACTCTCCCCCTACTTATTCCTTAGAGAACTTGAAGTTCTAGCTAGAGCAATAAGACAACAAAAGAAGATCAAGTGATATAAATTGGAAAAGAAGTCAAACTTTCATTATTTGCAGATGATATCATAGTATACATAATTGACCCCAAAAATACTACCAGGGGTTTCCTATAGCTGATAAACTCCTTCAGTAAGAAGGCAGGATATAAGATTGACTCAAAAAATCAGTAGCCCTTCCACATACAAATGAAAAATCAGCTGAGAAAGAAATCAGAGAAATATAACCTCTTACAATAGCCAGAATGGCTAAGATAAAAAACACTGAAGACAGCTTATGTTGGAAAGGATGTGGATCAAGGGGAACACTCCTCCACTGTTGGTGGGAATGCAAATTTGTACAGCCACTCTGGAAATCAGTATGGCAGTTTCTCAGAAAATTGGGAATAAGTCTTCCTAAAGACCCAGTTTTACTACTCTTGGATATATACCCAAGGAATGCTCAATCATACCCCAAGAACAGATGCTCAACTATGTTCATATCAGCATTATTCCTAATAGCAAGAACCTGGAAAAAACCTGGATGTCCCTCAACCAAAGAATGGATAAAGAAAATATGGCACATACACACAATGGAGTACTACTAAGCAGTAAAAAACAATGATATGAAATTTGCAGGCAAATGGAAGGATCTAGAATGTATCATCTTGAGTGATGTAACCCAGACTCAGAAGGACAAACATAGTACATACTCACTCATAAGTGGATACTAAATGGGAGGGAAGAGATGGCTAGATAACAGGAAATGACCCTAGGAGGGACACATGGATGATACTGTAAAGGAGAAGTGGAAGTGGATGAGATCTACATGAGTGTACTGGGGGGTGGGATGGCAGAGGGCTAGGAGTGGGGCATGAGAACATAGGGAAATGTGAGAGTCAAGCTACAACAGGGACAGAGTGGGAGGGCTGGGAGGAAGATACCATTATAGATGAGGACATCATGGAAATAGGAAGAGGCAGGTTGCTAGGGAGGCTCTCAGGAATCCACAAGGTTGACCCCACCTTGATCTACTGGCAGTGGTCCAAAGGGGGCCTGGACCGATCTACTCTGGTGACCAGCCTAGCAAATAACCGAACTGTCATCATAGAGCCTTTGTCCAGTGACAGATGGAGGCAGATACAGAGATCCATGTCCAGGCACCAGTCTAAGCACCAGATTCCAATTGATAAGAGAGAGGAGAGATACTGCAGGTGAGGGAAATCGAGATCATGATGGGAGGATGTGCAGAGAGGACTGGCCATACTAGTGGAAGCCCATGAACTGTGGACTGGTGGCTGTGGAGCCCCCATGGGAGAGGACTAAACCCTTTGAATACAGAAGATGGTTGTTTGGCTCAAACTGTTTGGGGAGCACCCAGGCAGGGAGAACAGGATCTGTCCCTCGTCTATGGGTAGGCTTCTGGGATCCAGTGCCTGTGGTGTGACACCATGCATAGACTTGGTGCAGTGGGAAGGGGTTTGAACCTGTCTAGGCCCAGTGGGCTGGGCTTTGCTGACTCCCCAGTGCCTGTGGTGTGACACCTTGCATAGCCTTGGTGCAGTGGGAAGGGGCTTGAACCTGCCTAGGCCAAGTGGGCTGGGCTTTGCTGACTCCCCATGGGAGACCTCAATTTGGGGGATGTGGGGTAGCTTGGGAAAGAGAGCTGGGGGGGGGAGAGGGGAAATCTGTGCATGTGGAGTAAGTAGAAAATTACATTTCTTTTATTTAATTTTATTTTACAATACAATTCAGTTCTACAAATCAGGCACAGATTTCCTTGTTCTCTCCCTTCCCGGCCCCCTCCCCTTTCCCCTAGCCCACCCCCTATTCCTGCCTCCTCCAGGGCAAAGCCTCCCCCGAGGACTAAGATGAACCTGGTAGACTCAGTCCAGGCAGGTCCAGTCCCCTCCTCCCAGGCCAAGCCTAGCGACCCAGTTTTCAAACAGCCAACTCATGCAATGAGCACAGGACCCAGTCCCACTGCTTGGATGCCTCCCAAACAGATCAAGCCAATAAACTTTCTCACCCATTCAGAGGGCCTGATCCACTTGGGGGCCCCTCAGCCATTGGTTCATAGTTCATGTGTTTCCATTCGTTTGGCTGTTTGTCCCTGTGCTTTATCCAACCTTGGTTTCAACAATTCTCGCTCATACAAACCCTCCTCTTTCTCGCTAATTAGACTCCCAGAGCTCCACCCGGGACCTAGCCATGGATCTCTGCATCCAGATCCCTCAGTCGTTGGATAGGGTTTCTAGCACTACAATTAGGGTGTTTCCCATCCCATCACCAGAGTAGGTCTGTTCAGAAACTCTAGACCATTGCCAGCAGTCTATTATGGGGGTAAGTTGGTGGATTTCTGTGGGCCTCTCTAGCACTTTGCTTCTTCCTATTCTCATGTGGTCTTCATTTACCATGGTATCCTGTTCCTTGTTCTCCCTCTCTGTTCTTGATCCAGCTGGGATCTCCCCCTCCCCCAAGCTCTCTTTCCCTCGACCCTCACTCTTCATTACTCCCACTCATGTCTAGGTTGTTCATGTAGATCTCATGCTTTTCTTCGTCATTGGGCAATCCCATGTCTTCCTTGGGGTCCTGTTTTCCAGGAAGCCTCCCTGGTGTTGTGAGTAGCAGTCCTGTCATCCTTGTTCCACATCTAGTATTCCCCTATGAGTGAGTACATACCATATTTGTCTTTCTGAGTCTTGGTTACCTCACTCAGGATGATTTTTTCTAGATCCATCCGTTTGCCAGCAAACCTCATGATGTCATTGTTTTTCTCTGCTGAATAGTATTCCATTGTGTATATGTACCACATTTTATTTATCCATTCTTCAGTTGAAGGGCATCTAGGTTGTTTCCAGGTTTTGGATGTTACAAACAATGCTGATATGAACATAGCTGTGCAAGTGCTCTTGTGGTATGATTGAGCATTTCTTGGGTGTATGCCCAAGAGTGGTATAGCTGGTTTTCTGGGGAGATTGATTCCAAATTTTTCTAAGAAAGTACCATATTGATTTCCAAAGCGGTTGTACAAGCTTGCATTCCCACCAGCAGTGGAGAAGAGTTCCCCTAGTTCTACATCCTTTCCAGCATAAGGTGTCTTCAGTGTTTTTGATCTTAGTCATTCAGACAGGTGAAAGGTGGTATCTCAGAGTTGTTTTGATTTGCATTTCCCTGATGATTAGGGATGTTGAGCAATTCCTTAAATGTCTTTCAGCCATTTGAGTTTCCTCTGTTGAGAATTCTGTTTAGTTCTATAGCCCATTTCTTAATTGGACTGTTGGTCGTTTTCATGTCTAATTTCTTGAGTTCCTTATATATTCTAGATATCAGTCCTCTGTCAGATGTGGGGTTGGTGAAGACCTTTTCCCAATCTGTAGGCTGTCGCTTTGCCTTGTTGACCATATCCTTTGCTCTACAAAAGCTTCTCAGTTTCAAGAGTTCTCATTGATTGATTGTTTCTCTCAGTGTCTGTGTTACTGGTGTTATATTTAGGAAGTGATCTCCTATGCCAATGTTTTCAACACTACTTCCTACTTTCTCTTCTAGCAGGTTCAGAGTAGCTGGATTTAAGTTGAGGTCCTTGATCCACTTGGACTTAAGTTTTGTGCACTGTGACAGATACGGATCTATTTGCAGCCTTCTACACGTTGATATCCATTTATGCTAGCACCATTTGTTGAAGATGTTTATTTTTTCCATTGTACACTTTTGGCTTCTTTGTCAAAAATTATATGTTCATAGGTGTGTGGGTTAACATCAGGGTCTTCAATTTGATTCCTTTGGTCCATGTTCGGTTTTTATGACAATACCAAGATGTTTTTATTACTGTAGCTCTATAGTAGAGCTTGAAGTCAGGGATTGTGATGCCTCCAGAGGTTGTTTTATTGTACAGGATTCTTTTGTCTATCCTGGGTTTTTTGTTTTTTCATATGAAGTTGAGTATTCTTCTTTCTAGGTCTGTGAAGAATTGTGTTGGTATTTTGATGGGGATTGCATTGAATCTGTAGATTGCTTTTCGTAAGATTGCCATTTTTACTATGTTAACCCTGCCTATCCATGAGCATGGGAGATCTTTCCATGTTCTGACATCTTCTTCAATTTCTTTCTTCAGGGACTTAAAGTTCTTGTCATATAGGTCCTTCACTTGCTTGGTTAGTGTTACCCCAAGGTATTTTATGTCATTTATGACTATTATAAAGGGTGATGTATCTCTGATTTCCTTCTCAGCTTCTTTGTCAATTGTATAAAAGAGGGCTACTGATTTTTTTGAGTTCATCTTGTATCCTGCTATGTTGCTGAAGGTGTTTATAAGCTGTATCAGTTCCTTGGTGGAATCTTTGGGGTCACTCAATATACTATCATATCATTTGCAAATAGGGAAAGCTTGACTTCTTTCTTTCCAATTTGTATCCCCTTATTCTCCTTAATTTGTCTTATTGCTCTGGCTAGAACTTCAAGTATTATATTGAATAAGTATGGAGAGAGTGGACAGCCTTGCCTTGTTCCTGATTTTAGTGGAATTGCTTTGTGTTTCTCTCCATTCAATTTGATGTAGGCTGTTGGCTTGCTGTAAATTGCCTTTATTTTGTTTAGGTATGTTCCCTGTATTCCTGATCACTCCAAAACCTTTATCATGAAGGGGTGTTGGATTTTGTCAAATGACTTTTCTGCATCTAGTGAGATAATCATGTGGTTTATTTCTTTCACTTTGTTTATATGGTGTATTACATTGATGGACTTTCTTATGTTGAACCA
Source organism: Peromyscus leucopus (assembly GCF_004664715.2). Taxonomy (NCBI): domain Eukaryota; kingdom Metazoa; phylum Chordata; class Mammalia; order Rodentia; family Cricetidae; genus Peromyscus; species Peromyscus leucopus. Next base: position 23,069,355 of record NC_051083.1, read on the forward strand.
CCCTTGCATCCCTGGGATGAAGCCTACTTAATCATGGTGGATAATTGTTTTGATGTGTTCTTGGAGTCTGTTTGCCAGTATTTTATTGAGTTTTTTTGCATCAATGTTCATGAGGGAGATCGGTCTGTAGTTTTCTTTCTTTGTTGTATCCTTGCTTGGTTTAGGAATCAAGGTAATTGTAGGCAGATAGAAGGAGTTTGGTAATAGTCCTTCTGTTTCTATTGTGTGGAACAATTTAGAGAGTATTGGTATTAACTCTTTTTTGAAGATCTGGTAGAATTATGTGCTGAAACCATATGGTCCTGGGCTTTTTTTTGTTTAGGAGACTATTAATGACTGTTTCTAATTCCTTAGGGGTTATTGGTCTATTTAAACACTTTATCTGGTCTTGATTTAACTTAGGTATTTGGTACCTATCCAGAAAATCATCCATTTCTTTTAGGTTTTCTAGTTTTGTGGAGTAGAGGTTTTTGAAATATGACCTGATAATTCTCTGGATTTCCTCAATGTCTGTTGTTATGTCTCCCTTTTCATTTCTGATTTTGTTGATTTGGATTCTCTCTCACTGTCTTTTGGTTAGTTTGGCAAAGGGCTTGTCCATCTTGTTGATTTTCTCAAAGAAACAACTCTTTGTTTCATTAATATTTGGTACTGTTGTCTTTGTTTCTATTTTATTGATTTCAACTCTCACTTTGTTAATTTCCTGGCATCTATTCTTCCTGGGAGACTTTGCTCCTTCTTGTCTAGTGCTTTCAGGTGTACTGTTAAGTCACTAGTGTAGGATTTCTCCAACTTCTTTATGTGGGCATTTAGTGCTATGAATTTCCCTCTTAGCACTGCTTTCATGGTGTCCCATAAGTTTGGGTATGTGCTGTCTTCATTTTCGTCTTTAATTTCTTTCTTTATTTCTTCCTTAAACCATTGGTGATTCAGTTAAGCATTATTCAGTTTCCATGAGATTGTAGGTTTTCTGTAATTTTGGTTGTTGTTGAAATCTAACTTTAAACCATGGTGGTCTGATGGAACATAGGAGATTATTCCGATTGTTTTGTATCTGTAGAGATTTGCTTTGTGGCCAAGTATGTGGTCGATTTTAGAGAAAGTTCCATGGGGTGCTGAGAAGAAGATATATTCTTTTTTGTTAGGATGGAATGTTCTGTACATATCTATCAGGTCCATTTGAGTCATGACATCAGTTAAGTCCTTTACTTCTCTGTTAAGTTTTGATTTGGGAGATCTGTCCAGTGGAGAAAGTGGGGTGTTGAGATCTCCCACTATTAATGTGTGGGGTTTTATATGTGGTTTAAGTTTAGTAATGTTTCTTTTACATATGCCCTTGTATTTGGGGCATAAATGTTCAGAATTGAAACTTCATCTTGGTGGACCTTTCCTGTGATGAGTATGTAATGCCCTTCTTGATCTTTTTTGATTGATTTTCATTTGAAGTCTATTTTGCTGGATATCAGGATGGCTACACCTGCTTGTTTCTTAAGATCATTTGATTGGAAAGTCTTTTCTGAGCCTTTTATTCTTAGGTAGTGTCTATCTTTGAATTTGAGATGTGTTATTTGTATGCAGCAGAAAGATGGGCCTTGCTTTCATATCCATTCTGTAAGCCTATGTCTTTTTTAGGTGAATTAAGTCCATTGATATTAAGGGATGTTAATGACCAGTGATTGTTCATTCCTTTTTTTTTTTGGTGGCAGTGTGTGTATACTTCTCTACTTTGGGGTTTACTGCTGTGGCTTTTTCTGTTGCCTGTGTTTTCGACTCTGTATCTGACTTCCTTAGGTTGGAATTTTCCTTCTAGTTCTTTCTGTACGCCTGGGTTTGTGGATAAGTAATGTTTAAATCTGGCTTTGTCTTGGAATGTCTTGTTCACTCCGTCTATGATAATTTAAAGTTTTGCTGGGTATATTAGTCTGGGCTGGCATCCATGGTCTCTTAGTGTCTGCATTACATCTGTCCAGGTCCTTCTGGCTTTCAAAGTCTCCATTGAGAAATCGGGTGTTATTCTGATGAGTTTGCCTGTATAAGTCACTTGGCCTTTTTCCTTTGCTGCTCTTAATATTCTTTCTTTATTCTGTATGTTTGGTTGTTTAATTATTATGTGGCAAGGGGACTTTTTTGGGGACTAGTCTGTTTGGTGTTCTACAGGCTTCTTCTATCTTCAGAGGCATTTCCTTCTTTACATTAGGAAAGTTTTCTTCTATGATCTTGTTGAATATATTGTCTGTGCCTTTGAGTTGGTATTCTTCTCCTTTTTCTATCCCTGTTATTCATAGGTTTAGTCTTTTCATGGTTTGGGTATGTTGTACATTATTTTCATTGAATTCTAGGAAATCTTTAATTTCTTTCTTTATTTCTTTTTTGATCCATTGGTGATTCAATTGAGCATTATTCAGTTTGCATTAGATTGTAGGCTTTTTGTAATTTTTGTTGTTGTTCAGGTGTAACATTAAGCCATGGTGGTCTGATAATACACAGGAGGTTATTTCAATTTTTTTGTATCTGTTGAGATTTGCTTTTTGACCAAGTATGTGGTCGATTTTGGAGAATGTTCCATGGGGTCCTGAAAAGAAGGTATATTCTTTTTTGTTAGGGTGGAATATCCTATAGATATCTATTAAGTCTATTTGAGTCATAATGTCTGTTTTTTCCCTTATTTCTCTGTTAAGTTTCTGTCTGGCAGACCTGTCCATTGGTGAGAGGGGGGTGTTGAAGTCTGCCACTACTAGTGTATGGGGTTTGATGTGCGGTTTGAACTTTAGTAAAGCTTCTTTTACGAATGTCAGTTTCCTTGTAATTGGGGAATTAAATATTCAGAATTGAGACTTCATCTTGTCAGCTTTTCCCTGTGATAAATATATAGAGCCCTTCCTGATCTCTTTCAATTGATTTTAGTTTGGAGTCTATTTTATTAGATATTAGGATAGCTACACCAGCTTGCTTCTTAAGTCCATTTGATTGGAATGTCTTTTCCCAGCCTTTTATTCTGATGTGTGTCTGTCTTTGAGTTGAGGTATGTTTCTTATATGCAGGAAATGGATGGATCTTGATTTCGTATCCATTCTGTGAGCCTGTGTCTTTTTATAGTTGAATTGAGACCATTGATATTAATGGATATTAATGACCAATTATTTTTATTTCGCATTATTTTTTGGTGGTAGTGTTGTATGTTTCCCTTCTTTGGTATTTGTTGGTATTTGACTATCTATTGCCTGTGTTGTCATGGTTGTATCTAACTTCCCTAGGTTGGATTTTTTCTTCCAGTGCTTTCTGTAGGGCTGGATATGTGGAGACATAATGTTTTAATCTGATGTATCATGGAATATTTTGTTAACTCTGTCTATGTTGATTGAGAGTTTTGCTGGGTATAATAGTCTGGGTTGGCATCCATGATCTCTTAGTATCTGCATAACATTTGACCAGGACCTTCTGGCTTTTAGAGTCTCCATTAAGAAGTCAGGTGTTATTCTGATGGGTCTACCTTTATATGTTACTTGGCGTTTTTCCTTTGTAGCTCTTAATAATTTTTCTTTATTCTGTATGTTTAGTGGTTTGATTATTATGTGGCCAGGGACTTTTTTTTGATCTAGTCTATTTGGTGTTCAAAAACCTTCTTGTATTTGCATAGGCATTTCCTTCTTTAGTTTGGGAAAGTTTTGTTGTATGATTTTGTTGAATATATTTTCTGTGCCTTTGAGTTGGTGTTCTTCTCCTTCTTCTATCCCTATTATTCTTAGGTTAGGTCTTTTCATGGTGTCACAAATTCCTGGACAATTTGGGTAATGACTTCATTGGTTTTAGTGTTTTCTTTGACTGATGAATCTATTTCTTTTACCATATCTTCAATGCCAGAGATCTGCTCTTCCATGTCTTGTATTCTGTTGGTTATACTTGCATCATTAGTTCCTGTTCGTTTACTCAGATTTTCCACTTCCAGCATTACCTCAGTTTGTGTCTTCTTTATTGACTTCATTTCAGTTTTGAAATCTTGAACTGTTTCCCTCACTTGTTTAATTGGCTTTCAAGGTATTTACTGATTTCTTCCCATTTTTTGTTTGACTTTTCCTCTATTTCTTTAAGGGACTTTTTCATTTCCTCTTTTAAGATCTCTAATATCTTCTTGAAGTCATTTTTATGGTAGATATTTTCTGTTTCTTCTGTGTTGGGGTGTTCAGGTCTTGCTGATGTAGGTTCTCACAGAGCCATACTGGTTTTTTATGTTGTTGACTGTATTTTTGCCCTGGTGTCTACCCAACTATTTCTCCACTTGCTGAAACTGGTGTCTGTGTCTGGGGCGGGGGCTCTCTTGGTCTGATTGGTACTCTTGTTCCAGTAGGATCTCTTGGTTTAGTCTATCCTGATGGAATTCTTGTCTTAGGCAGCAGCTCTTAGTCCAACTGGCCCTAGTGGTCTCTGTCTCAGGGAGTAGCTGCAGTCTTACCATGTGGTAGATGGTGGTAATCTGACCTGTCTGCAGGATGTCTGCCTGCCAACGGGCCTCTTAGTCCAGTTGGGTGCTGGCAGGCTCTGTCTCAGGGAAGAGTTGCAATATCAGAAGGTGAGTGGGATTGTGGGAAGGGGACTTGGGTTACAGGGTCTGATGTGGCATGGTGGTAATCTGTCTTGTGTGCAGGAGGGCTGCCTGCCAACTGGCCTGAAACTGGAACTGCTATGGGTTGGAGTTTAGGGACACAGAGTTGTGCCCCTGTTCCCAAAGCCTAGGGGCTGGGGTGTTCTGGTATGAGGATAAAGACTCACCAATTAGTCCAGTCAAGTGCTGTTAGGCTCTGTCTCAGGGAACAGTTGCAGTCCTTCCTCCATTTCTCTAAGTGAAATTTTCATTTTTTTCTTCAAAAGCCTCTAGCATCTTCATGAAGCTCTTTTTATAGTTGCTGTCTTCTGCTTCTTCTACAATGTGATGTTCAGGTATTGATGTTGGAGAATGGCTACATTCTGGTGATGCTGTAACGCTCTTTATCTTGTATGTATTTTTGCATTGACCGCAGCCTATCTCTTCCTCTAATAGGCATAAGAAGTCTCTGTTTCTTAGCCAGTTGCTATTGGTCCAATCTGTGCTTGTTGTGTCTGTGTGGCAGGGGGCCCCTCTAGGTCCAAACTTAACCATTGGTCTAATTGGAGCTGGGAGATTCTGTATCTCAGGGAACTGCTCTTGGCTCAACCCAAGCTAGTTGATTCTGTGACTCAGGGAACCGCTCTTGGTCCAGTCAGGGCTCTTGGTCCAGTCAGAGCTGACAGATTCTGTGTCTCAGGAAGCCTCTCTTGGTACAGTGAGAGGTGGCAGATTCTATGTCTCAGAAAGCCACTCTTGGTCTAATGAGGGCTGGCTGATTCCCTGTCTCAGGAATTATTCTTGGTCGAATGAGAGCTGGCAGTTTGGTTTCTTTGACTCAGGAAGTTACTGGGGTCTCAGGCAGATGATGGGTTTTGGGGCAGGGCATGTAGACTGCAAGAACTGATGGGGGGATTTTGTGGTGAGGCCTTGCCAGAGGAGTTTGAAAAATGATAAATTCCATTCTTTGAGAAACTGTTACACTCTTGGGGCATAGTAATACATGGTTTTAATCTCCGCACTCAAAAGGCATGCAGGTATCTGTAAGTTTGAGGCCAGTCTCATATACATAGTGAGGTTCACTCCAAAGTTATACTGTGAGACTATGATTCAAACCAACCAAGCAACCAAGCAAGCAACCAACCAACTAACTAAACCAACCAACCAACCAACCAACCAATTAATTATATACATAACAATTACTACAGCCATGTGTTTATTATAAAACAGTAACAAAACAATTTATTCTATGGTTTATGAGGAAGAAAAACAGATTAATTTCCCTCGGTAGCAATAGTGCTAATTTGAGTTAGATTACACTTGTTTCCCACATTCTAAAAATATTTAAATAAAATGTCTTTTGGCTTAATATCCTTTAAGGCTACCAACGATTGTAAGCTGTAGGTAATGGTCAATATGGACACTTTAGCTGAAGTTCATGGCTAACATTCCATTTCTGTAATTCACATCATATGAAAGGGTGCTATTTTTTATGGACAATCTGAAATTCATGATGACATGTTTTGGGTAATTTAAAAATATTCCTCTTTTCTAAGAAGGAGCAGATAAGATGGTTTTCCATATTTTACTTATCTTTCCTCCTGAAAAAGAATAGTCTCGAGTGGCAATAAAATCCAAGCATTTGAAAAAAATGGCTAAATAATGGCATTACAGATATCCATGTAAATTTTCAACATTGTGAGGGTAAGGTATGCCTTCAGAAGTATAACTCAAGTCTGTTAATGTAACATTGAGAATAAAACATGACTGGGAATGAGGAGAAAACTAGGGAAAATAGGAACATATGCTTACTAACTGGTTCAGACTCCGGACTAGTTTCCTTCAGTTGTCTCTAAAGTTTTCTTTTTTTTTTTAATAACATTTCATATTTAAAATAAAAGTCCTAGTTAAAATAAATTCCTCCAATTCTCAATTCATGGATTCTTTCTGTTAGTTTAGTCTTTAATGATAACACAGTAAATATAAGCCACCACATTATTAACTTCACCTTCAGTTCTGACTTACCTATCAACAGGGGTGCTCTAAGTAGTATTTTTTTAGACTCCCTTATATTGAGAGCCACTGGTAGCAAAAGTCAATGGGTGTATGAAGCAGTGGCAATTAAAGTTCAGAAGGTCAACCTATCAGAGCTAAGGGTTCTGTTAGAGGAAAACATCATGCAAGGCTGGTCTATATCACAGCAATCATTAATCCAGTCTGTTGGAGGTAATCCCTCATTTGAGGTTCCATCTTTCAAAGAAACTCTACTGTGTTTCAAGTTGATCAAGAGTAGAGAGCACAATCACCATTGGGGTTTGTAGCAGAGGTCTCAAACAAAGGCATGTTGTGCATGTCAGCAAAATTCTTCTTTTCTTTGTTTACATGAGACCTGGTTTCAGAGTACCTCTGGCTTTCTGCGAGCTCACTATGTAGACAAGTCACACCTAGAACTCACAGAGATTGGGCTGCCTCTCCCTCCCATTGCTGAGATTAAAGTTATGGTTCACCACACCCAGATGATCAACTGACATTTGGGCCAAGCTCCTGAGAATCTGGATGATGCTTTTCAGGTCACATTTACTTCCAGCAGAGTCTGTGGTATATCATTTGCTGGCAAATGCTGTTTGAATTCTTCTATCTAAGATGGCAGGCTGTGGAATCTTCCCTGTTGGTCACATACATAAAAACAACAACATGGGGAAAGTCTTTTCCAATCAAATGGTCTTTTTTTCTTTATTAAGATATTCTCTACTCACTCCACATGCTATCCACAGACCCCCCCTCCTCCCTTCTCACATCCCCCAGTCCTCTTTTCCAAGCCGCCTCGCATCCCCACTTCCCCAAATCGAGTTCTCCTATGGGGAGTCAGTAGAGTCCAGCACACTGAGCCTAGGCAGGTCCAAGCCCTTCCCACTGCCCTAAGGCTGTGCAAAGTGTCACACCACAGGACCGGGTTCCAGAAGCCTGCCCATAGACCAGGGACCGGTCCCCATCTCCCTGCCTGGGTCCTGCCCAAACAGTTTGAGCCAAACAACTGTCTTCCATATCCAGAGGGTCTAGTCAAGTCCCATGGGGGCTCCACAGCCACCAGTCCACAGTTCTTGGGCTTCCACTGGTGTGGCCAGTCATCTCTGCATGTCCTCCCATCGTGATCTCGATGTCCCTCACCTGCAGTATCTTTTCTCTCTCTCATCAACTGGATTCCCTGGGCTCAGCCTGGTGCCTGGCTGTGGATCTCTGTATCTGCCTCCATCAATCACTAGACAAAGGCTCTATGATGACACCTAGGTTATGCAAACACTCTGGAAATCAGAATGATGGTTTCTCAGAAAATTGGGAATAAGTCTTCCTAAAGATCCAGTTATACCACTCTTGGGCATGTACCCAAGGAATGCTCAATCATACCACAAGGACACATGCTCAACTATGTTCATATCAGCATTATTTGTAATAGCAAGAACCTGGAAACAACCTAGATGACTATCAACTGAAGAATGGGTAAAGATATTATGGCACATATACACAATGGAGTACTACTCAGCAGTAAAAAAAAAAAAAAAAACAATGATATCATGAAATTTGCAGGCAAATAGATGGAACTAGAAAATAGCATTGAGTGAGGTAACCCAGACTCAGAAGGACAAACATAGTATGTACTCACTCATATGTGGATACTAAATGTGAGGGAAGGGATAGCCAGACTGCAACTCACAACTTCAGAGAGGCTAGCTAACAGGAAAAGATCCTACAAGGGACACATGGATGACCCTGTGAAGGAGAATTTGATGAGATCTACATGAGTGGTCTGGGTGTGGGGAAGTAGCAGAGGGCGAAGAGTGGGGGATGAGAACATAGGGCAATGGGAGGGTCAAGCTGGAACAGGGACAGAGTGGGAGAGCAGGGAGGAAGATACCATGATAGATGAGGACATCATGGGAATAGGAAGAGGCAGGGTGCTGGGGAGGCTCTCAGGAATCCACAAGGTTGACCCCATCTTGGTCTGCTGGCAGTGGTCCAAAGAGTTCCTGAACCTGTCTACTCTAGTGACTAGTCTAGCAAATAACCGATCAAATGGTCTTAAGAAGCAATATGGTGTAGCCATCCTAATATCCAGCAAAATAGACTTCAAATTAAAATCAATGAAAAGAGATCAAAAAGGACATAACATACTCATCACAGGAAACATCCACCAAGATGAAGTTTCCATTCTGAACATTTATGCCCCAAACACAAGGGTATCCACATATGTAAAAAACATTACTAAAGCTTAAATCACACATAAAACTCTATGCATTAATAGTGGGAGACTTCAACACCCTACTCTCACCACTGGACTGATCTGCAAAATCGAAAGTTAACAAAGAAATAAGGGACTTTGTTGCTGGAGGGCTTCTCTCCAGGCTCGACCAAGCCCCACAGACCCACAATCCACGTATAAAATAATCACTCAGATGCTTATATTACTTACAAACTGTATGGCCATGGCAGGCTTCTTGCTAACTGTACTTATATCTTAAATTAACCCATTTCTATAAATCTATACCTTGCCACGTGGCTGGTGGCTTACCGGCGTCTTTACATGCTGCTTCTCCTCGCGGTGGCTGCAGTGTCTCTCCCCCTTCTTCCTGTTTCCCCAATTCTCCTCTCTCTTTGTCCCGCCTATACTTCCTGCCGTGTCGCTGGCCATCAGTGTTTTATTTATATAGAATGATATCCACAGCAGACTTAACTGATGTTATGACTCAAATGGATTTAATTGATATCTGCAGAACATTCCATCCTAACAAAAAAGAATATACCATCTTCTCAGCACCCCATGGAGCCTTCTCTAAAATCGACCACATACTCAGTCACAAAGCAAATCTCAACATATACAAAAAAAATTGGAATAACCTCCTGTTTTCTACCAGACCACAATGGTTTAAAGTTAGATTTCAACAACAACAAAAATTACAGAAAGCCTACAATCTCATGAAAACTGAATTATGTTCAACAGAATCACCAATGAGTCAAGGAAGAAAAACAGAATGAAGTTAAAGATTTCCTAGAGATCAATGAAAATGAATAAACCACATACCCAAACTTATGGGACACAATGAAAGCAGTGCTAAGAGGAAAAGGCACAGCACTAAATGCCCACATAAAGAAGTTGGAGAAATCTCACACTAGTGACTTAACAAGCACACCTGAAAGCTCTAGAACAAGAAGCATTAAAATCACCCAGGAGGAACTGATGCCAGGAAATAATCAAATTGAGAGCTAAAATCAATAAACTAGAAACAAAGAGAATAATACAAAGAACCAATGAAACAAAGAGTTGGTTCTTTGAGGAAAATCAACAAGATAGACAAGCCCTTATCCAAACTAACCAAAAGACAGAGAAAGAGCATGCAAATTAGCAAAATCAAAAATGAAAAGGGAGACATAACATCTAACATCGAGGAAATCCAGAGAATCATCAGGTCATACTTCAAAAACCTCTACTCCACAAAACTGGAAAATCTAAAAGAAATGGATAGTTTTTTGGATAGGTACCACATACCTAGGTTAAGTCAAGACCAGACAAACTATATAATAGACCAATAATCACTAAGGAAATAGAAACAGTCATTAACAGTCTCCCAACCAAAAAAGCCCAGGACTACATGGTTTCGATGCAGAATTCTACAAGATCTTCAAAGAAGAGATAATGCCATTACTCTTTAAATTGTTCCACACAATAGAAACAGAAGGAACATTACCAAATTCCTTCTATGAGGCTACAATTACCCTGATTCCCAAGCCAACCAAAGATGCAACAAAGAAATAGAACTATAGACCAATCTCCCTCATGAACATTGATGCAAAAATACTCAATAAAATATTGGCAAACAGACTCCAAGAACACATCAAAACAATTATCCACTATGATCACGTAGGCTTCATCCCAGTGATGCAAGGATGGTTCAACATACGAAAAAGCTGTAAATGTAATCTATGATATAAACAAACTGAAAGAAACAAAACTACATGATCATCTCACTAGATGCTGAAAAGGCTTTGACAAAATCCAACACCTCTTCATGATAAAGGTCTTGGAGTGATCAGCAGCAATACAGGGAACACACCTAAACATAATAAAGGCAATTTACAGCAAGCCAACAGCCAACATCAAATTAAATAGAGAGAAACTCAAAGCGATTCCACTAAAATCAGGAACAAGACAAGGCTGTCCACCCTCCACCTACTTATTCAATAGGGTACTTGAAGTTCTAGCCAGAGCAATAAGTCAACATAAGGAGATCAAGGAGATAGAAATTGGAAAGGAAGAAGTCAAGCTTTCCAAATTTGCAGATGACATGATAGTATACATAAGTGACCACAAAAATTCAACCAAGGAGCTCATAGAGCTTATAAACACCTTAAGCAAAGTAGCAGAATACAAGATTAACTCAAAAAAGTCAGTAGCCCTCCTATATACAAATGACAAATGGGCTGAGAAAGAAATCAGAGAAACATCACCCTTTACAATAGTCACACATGATATAAATATCTCGGGGTAACTCCAACTAAACAACCGAAGGACTTGTATGACAAGAACTTAAAGTCCCTGAAGAAAGAAATTGAAGAAGATGTCAGAAAATGGAAGAATCTCCCATGCTCATGGATAGGTAGGATTAACATAGTAAAAATGGCAATCTTACCAAAAGCAATCTACAGATTCAATGCAATCCCCATCAAAATGTCAACACAATTCTTCGCAGACCTAGAAAGAACAATACTCAACTTCATATGGAAAAACAAAAAAACCAGGATAGCCAAAAGAATCCTGTACAATAAAGCAACCTCTGGAGGCATCACGATCCCTGACTTCAAGCTCTACTATAGAGCTCTAGTAATAAAAACAGCTTGGTACTGGCATAAAAAGCGACATGTGGACCAATGGAACCAAACTGAAGACCCTGACATTAATCCGCACACCTATGACCTTATGATTTTTGACAAAGAAGCCAAAACTATACAATGGAAAAAAAAAAGAAAGTATCTTGAACAAATGGTGCTGGCATAACTTGATGTCAACATGTAGAAGAATAAAAATGGATCCATATCTGTCACAGTGCACAAAACTTAAGTCCAATTGGATCAAAGACCTCAAGATAAATCCAGTAACTCTAAATCTGATAGAAGAGAAAGTGGGAAGTAGTCTTGAACACATTGGCATAGGAGATCACTTCCTAAATATAACATCAGTATCACAGACACTGAGAGAAACAATCAATCAATGGGACCTCTTGAAACTAAGAAGCTTTTGTAGGGTAATGGTCATGGTCAACAAGACAAAACGACAGCCTACAGAATGAAAAAAGATCTCCACAACCCCACATCTGACAGAGGGCTGATATCCAAAACATATAAAGAACTCAAGAAATTAGACATCAAAATACCTAATAGTCCAATTTAAAAAAATGGGATATAGAGCTAAAAAGAGAATCCCCAACAGAAGAAGCTCAAATGGCTGAAAGACATTTAAGGAATTGCTCAAGATCCCTAATCATCAGGGAAATGCAAATCAAAATGACTCTGAGATACCATCTAACACCTGTCAGAATGGCTAAGATAAAAAACACTGAAGATAGCTTATGTTGGAGAGGATGTGGAGCAAAGGGAACACTCCTCCACTATTAGTAGGAGTGCAAACTTGTACAGCTACTGTACAAGTTTGGAAATCAACATGGTGCTTTCTTAGAAAAATGGGAATCAACCTCCCTCAAGACCCAGCTATACCACTCTTGGGCATATACCAAGGAATGCTCTATCATACCACAAGGATACATATTCAGCTGTGATCATAGCAGCATTATTTGTAATAGCCAGAACCTGGAAACAACCTAGATGCCCTTCAACTGAATGATGGATAAATAAAATATTGTACATATACATAAAGTAGTACTACTCAGCAGAGAAAAACAATGACATCATGAGGTTTGCAGGCAAATGTATGGAACTAGAAAATATCATCCTGAGTGAGGTAATGCAAACTCCGAAAGACAAACATGGTATGTACTCACTCATAAGTGGATACTAGATATAAAGCAAAGGATAACCAGACTGCAACCCACAACACCAGGGAGGCTACCTAGTAAAAGAGAACCCTAAGAAAGACACAGAGATCACCCAGTGACAGAGAAATGGATGAGATCTACATGAGCAAACTAGGGGAGGTAATGGAGGGCAAGGGTCAGGGGAAAAAGAGCTAGGGGATCAGGCGGTCCCAGCTGGATCAGGAACAGAGTGGGAGAACAAGGAAAGAGACCCCATGATAAATGAAGACCCCATGGGAATAGGAAGAGGCAAAGTGCTAGAGAGGTCCCCAGAAATCCACAAAGATACCTCCACTATAGACTACTGGCAATGGTCGAGGAGTGCCGAGCTGGCCTACTCTGGTGATAGGATGGCCGAACACCCTAACTGTCATGGTAGAACTCTCATCCAATGACTGATGGAAGCAGATGCAGAGATCCACGGCCAAGCCCCAGGTGGAGCTCCAGGAGTCCAATTGCGGAGAGAGAGGAGGGATTATATGAGCAAGAGATACTGAGACCATGATTGCAAAAAGCACAGGGACAAATAGCCAAACTAGGGGAAACACATGAACTGTGAACCAATAGCTGAGGAGCCCCCATGGAACTGGACTAGGCCCTCTGGATAAGTGAGACAGTTGATTAGCTTGAACTGTTTAGGAAGCCCCCAGGCAGTGGAACCAGGACCTGTCTGTCCTTGATGCATGAGCTGGCTTTTTGGAACTTAGGGCCTATGCTGAGACCCTTGGCTCAGGCTTGGTGTAGGGAGGAGGGTACTAGACCTGCCTCAACTGAATATATCAGGCTGGGCTGACTCCCATGGGAGACCTTGCCTGGAGGAGGTGAGAATGGGGGTGGATAGTGGAGGAAGGTGGGAGCTGGGAGGAGGGAGGTCAGGGGAATCTGTGGCTGATATGTAAAATTAAATTAATTATAAAATAAAAATATTTCAAAAATAAAAAAAGGGATAGTGAAGGGCATATCATCTGGGCTATCCCATTGTGAAGGATTAGGTTTTGCACAGTGTGCCTACTCTAGCATTGAAATTTGCTGATCCTTATGCCTTCATCACCACTAAGCCAAGGATAGCAGACAGCTCCAACTCCTGTTCAATAGGCCATTTTGGACAAATGTTTTAGTCAGCTATTCAAACAAACTCATGACACCTTTTTCTTAACTGTGTGAATATCCATATTTAGCACAGAATTTCTACTCAAGTGCCCATATGAATGAATACAGCTTGATCCAGTTTTATGTTCCTTCTGCCATTATCACACACTCTTAAAATTCATCACCACACATCTCACCCAGACTTAAATTTGAATGAATCTGCAAACTCATTAAGGTCTTTGTAGTGTAGCATATCTCTTCATGGACTACATTTTCTACAACCCTTCCAGGAGCCTGCTCTGCTTAAGTTTGGTTATAGGTCTAGAGGCAAAGAAATATTTTGGCTCTGAGGGAAATCAGTATTGTCTTGCCTGGCATTTTCTTCAGAGAAAGTCACTATTAGTTTAACAACAATGAAGAATTAATTTCTCAGTTAAGGAAGAGATGGCAATACTTCATGGGGTGAGGATGTGAGTACATCTTCTATTGAGGGTGGACAGACTGAGGTGAGATAAACCCTGAGAATCTGTGGGTTCAAAGTTCTCAGCTTCAATCCCATCCAAACACACATTCTCATCCTAAGTTACTGGATATCATTCTTGCCAGTTCATGCCCTTACTTTAATTGCTAAGACACTCCAGTTTGGGACTTGAGTTTTTTACTATAATTCAGTTAACCTTAGAATGAAGGCTTTAGTTTGATTTTCTTCAACTGGAGTTCTGTGGCTGCTAGAATGAAGTTTCTCGTCCAGGGTATACTTATGTACCTTTAAACTGTTTATGTCAACTGGGACTGTTCAGTTTTATCATTGAGTTCATTCTTTTCCTTTGTCAAGTTATCCAGAAATGCTAGGAGCAACTGGCCCGCATCATCATTTCCCTTATTTTTTTTCACAATTTTTATATGCAGAGTCACCAAACCGCTTGCCCCTCACAATTGGTGAACCAAGATAATCAAATGTATTTGTCTCTTTATGTTCACACCATGGACTTTTGGTTCCCTCTGAGCTTCCTTGAAATGTCAGTAACTTGAGAGGTTTCAGTAACTATAGGTTTTGACAATTGGAAAGCCTATTCCAGATACTCAAAAAATTTACCCTTATATTTCTGTTGCTCTAGAACCACTTCTAATACTAAGATGTTTATTGTCCAGGGTTCTCTAGAGGCTCTGTTCTTATAAAATATATCTTTATCTATATCTATATTTATGTATCAATCAATAAACCTGTCTATCTATCTATCTATGAAGGTGATTTATTATAATGGCTTACAGGCTGTTCTCCAAATAGTCCAAAAGTGACTGTCTACCAACAGAAGGTCAAAGAATCCAGCAATTGTTCAGTCAACAAGGCTGAGTATCATAGTTAGTCTTCAATATATGTTGGAATCATGAAGAGGTAAGTTCTTATACCAGTAAGGAACGGGCTTTATAGTGAGAATGAGAACAAGAAATAAAAGAAAACAAATTTGCTGCCATACGTTTTATATTGGCTGCCAGCACAATATGTGGTCCAGATTAAAGGTCAATCTTATCATCTTTAAAGATATGTACTAAAGGTGAATATTCCCACATGGAAGATCTGGACTACAAGTAGGTCTTTGCATTTCAGACGATATAATTAAGAAAAAAATCCCTCACATGTGTGCCAGTAATTTGAGTTTTAGTTAATTCCAGATGTTATCAAGTAGACAGCCAAGAATAGTTTTTGGCTATTTGATGCATCACTTATAAGAAATCAATTTTAAAGACTTCACTCTGACATTTATGGCTAAGATCAAAAACACTGAAGACACTTTATGCTGGAGAGGATGTGGAACTAGGGGAACTCTCCTCCACTGCTGGTGGGAATGCAAGCTTGTACAACCACTTTGGAAATCAATATGGCGCTTTCTTAGAAAATTGGGAATCAATCTCCCCCAAGACCCAGCTATACCACTCTTGGGCATATACCCAAGAAATGCTCAATCATACCACAAGAGCACTTGCTCAGCTATGTTCATATCAGCATTGTTTGTAATAGCCAAAACCTGGAAACAACCTAGATGCCCTTCAACTGAAGAATGGATAAATAAATTGTGGCACATATACACAATGGAATAATACTCAGCAGAGAAAAATAATGACATCATGAGGTTTGCAGGCCAATGGGTGGATCTAGAAAAACATCATCCTGAGTGAGGTAACCAGACTCAGAAAGACAAATATGGTATGTACTCACTCATAGGAAGATACTAGATGTGGAACAAGGATGACTGGACTGCTATTCACATCACCAGTGGGGCTACCTGGAAAACAGGACCCCAAGAAAGACACGAGGATTGCCCAATGATGGAGAAATGGCTGAGATCTACATAAACAACCTGGACATGAGTGGGAGCAATGAAGGGCGAGGGTCAAGGGAAAGAGAGCGGGAGATCCAGCTGGATCAAGAACAGAGAGGGAGAACAAGGAATAGGAAACCATGGTAAATGAAGACACACAAGAAAAGGAAGAAACAAAGTGCTAAAGAGGCCCACAGAAATCCACAAAGATACCCCACAAAAGACTGCTGGCAATGGCGAGAGACAGCCGGGACTGACCTACTCTGGTGAGGGGATGGCCAAACACTCTAATAGTTGTGCCAGAAACCCATCCAAGGACTGAGGAATCTGGATGCAGAGATCCATGGCTAGGCCCAGGTGGAGCACCGGGAGTCTAATTAGCAGAAAGAGGAGGGTTTATATGAGCAAGAATTGTTGAAACCAAGGTTGGATAAAGCACAGGGACAAATAGACAAACGAATGAAAACACATGAAATATGAACCAAAGGCTGAGGGGCCCAACTGGATCAGGCCTCTGAATAGGTGAGACAGTTGATTGGCTTGATCTGTTTGGGAGGCATCTAGGCAGTGGTACCAGGTCCTGGGCTCCTGCATGAGATAGCTGTTTGAAACCTGGGACTTATACAGGGACGCTTGGCTTAATCTGGGAGGAGGGGACTGGACCTGCCTGGACTGAGTCTATCAGGTCAATCTCAGTCCTCAGGGGAGGCTTGCTCTGGAGGAGGTAGGAATGAGAGATGGGCTGGGGGAAAGGGAGGGGCAGGAAGGGGGAGAACAAGGGAATCTGTGGCTGTTATGTAGAACTGAATAGTATTGTAAATAAAATAATAATAATAATAATAATAATAATAATAATAATAATAAAAGACTTCACTCTGACATTACATGGGTCCCCATTGGAAACCCATTTGTTGCCCAGGACCAACCACATAGCACTTGTAGTCATGGAAACATAAGAATGCATATAGTTACTTCTCTTAAGGTTGGCAGTCAGTAACACTTGAATTTCCTAGAAGAGAGATAAAAAGGTAAGAATTTAATATTTTCCAGGTTGTTTTCATTAATCACCTTCGCTATCTTAAGACATAAGATGCAAAGAAGGCCTCTGACATATTGATTAGGGTACTTTTGTACATGTTTTCCATTTCAATAAATCCTTCTGAACATCACAAGTGAGAGGAAAAACCAAGTGAATAATAATAATCTCCAGTGTTTGTACTTCCCATTTATCTGTGTACCTCACTTAAGTTTGTGAATGGGAATTAGCATCTCTGGTATTTCCCTATGTATAAAATGAGAATAACAATTTTCTGGGTATCATTCAAGGGTCACTATATCCTGTAGTGTTTAACATAGGTTCTAACTAAGTAAAGCATGTGCTGTGAATTCAAAAGTTTCTGAGAGCCCAACCATCAACAAGGCATTGTTCTGAGCAGAAACACGTGCCTAACAGGACTTCTTTTACTCAGGTGCTTCACCACTTCATGTGACTCCCTCTCTAATCAGCATTTTCTGTGAATTAGAAGAAGACTTGTGATATTGTCATCTTCCAAATGGATCACTTTGCCCCTAACACAAAAAGGTAAAAACATAACATATGTTACATGAAGCTTTCTACTTGTTTCTTTACAAAACACTTGTGTCTACTCTTGGGGGTTCAGACAAGGGCAGTACCACATCCTGCCAAGCTAGTTCATTTGGCACAAAATCATCTTCCCTCCTTTCATTTTTGCTTCAAAGCATACTGCTCCTGCAGTCACTGCCTCAGATCTCTCTTGGCAAGAAAGAGCTCATAGTGATACCCAAGCCACCACAATTGCAAACTGATCTTGTTGATGTAATTTCCCAAGCAGTAAGTCTACAACCTTCGCATTTTAAAAAGCACATGCCATAGGAGATTACGGAACAGTAAGTAGCTTGTTGGTAATGCTTTCTGGCAAGGAGATTCCATTTATAAGACCCTTAGTAAAAGGTGAAAGATTTATACCATCTGAAGAGAAACAGGGAGTCCAGTTGAAGAGAGAGATGAGGGATTATATGAGCAAGGGTGTGTGTGTGTCAATATCATAATGGGGAAATCTACAGATACAACTGAACCAAGCTCCTGGAAACTCATGAACTTTCGTCTGCCAGCTCTGGAGCCTGCATGGGACAGACTAGGCCCTCTGCATACAGGAGACAGTTGTGTAGCTTGGTTTGTCTGAGGGGCCCTGACAGTGGAATCAGGATCCCTGGTGCCTGAGTGGCTTTTTGGAGCCATTATTTATGGTGGGATGTCTTGTTCAGCCTTGATGCAGTGGGGAGTGGCTTTTTACTGCCTCAACTGAGTGTACAGGCTTTGTTGACACCCACGGGAGGCCTTACACTTTTGGAGGAGGGGATGAAGGGTGGGTTGGGTGGGGAAGGCTTAGGGGGAGCAGGAGAAAGGATGAGAGGGAGATCTGTGGTTGGTATGTAAAATGAATTTTAAAAAATTTCTTTAATAAAATACACAAAAAACCACCTTAACCTTTCTGCATGTGCAATGGCAATAACGTATGCACATGCTGGAATCACTGAAGGACTTTGCTTCCTTCTTTTGTTGAATAACTCTTCAGGACCACTCATCATGATTTTCTCATTTTCCTTATTGTCACACTCAAAGATCTGAGTTTAGAGAAGATGCAAATAAGTTCCTTCATGGTGTTAATGTGAAGTGTAAGTTTTGTGTCAAAGATGACATTGGCTCAACCAAAATACCTCAGGATACTTTATATGTTGCACCCAAATGAAGCCAATATTCTCAAGGTGCAATACTGATATATTAGCAGATACAAAAATTTGCATATCCATGATTCCTCATCTTTATACATACATATTATGTTTTGTGGTTATGGGAAATGAACTCAGCACCTCACACATACTGGATAATCAGTAATCTACCAAAAGCTATATCTACATCCAGTTAAACATAGAAGTTAAAGTTTGTGTTCATGCTGGTTTTAATTACAAAATATTACACATACCTTTCTATAGAATTGAATACCATTTAGGAAAATATGTAAAGAATTATGACAGTATCTATTCTAACACCCTTGATCTGCTTAGCATTCCTTTTTTGTTCATCTTTTTATGTTCATATATCTTTGGATATTGAACGAAGTCAGGTATAACAATCAGAGGTAAAGGCAGACAAACCTCTTTGATTTCAAGGCCAGCCTGGCATACAGAGTGAGTTCCAAAACAGCCAAACCGTTACACAGAAAAACCCTGTCTCAAAAATAAATAATAAATAATAAATATGAATAAATAATTAAGTCAGGTATGCTTTGGTTTGACATAAATGGGCATACATCTGTATCATTTTCCTTTTTGCTTCTTTCTTCTCAAGGGTTATACACATTAAAATGCTTGTGTAAGGATCATGCAACAACCCACTACAATAATGAGCATTCTTCTCCCAGAACATTCATTAAAGTTATTTGCAATTCTTCTGTCATGCAAAGAGAGATGCAGTTAGAAATTACCTTAAATGACCTCCTGAAAACTATTATTTCACCTTTAACTCCAAGTATTGAAATTCCAATTCAACAAACAGGAATATAGCAGCACTTGAAGGATAATTGTGAATTATTGTCCAAAACATCTACAATGGGGACTCCTGCCACAGTCATAGATTTAAAGGCTTCTTATACATAAGTACAAAATTGAGACAGCAAGGGCAAGGGGTGAGTATCTAGTACTCTGTAACCATGATTTCATTTCACTCTGTTTATCACTCTGCATTTGTGTTTCTGGATTTATTCTAATTTTTTTCAATCTTATCTTACAGATTTGCACAGGTGAAGGAATGGATCTTCAGACTGACTGGCTTCCTTTGCAGCCTCTTGTCGTTGGGGTTTGGAATAATCCTCCAAAGCAGCCGATACTGGCGCCTCTGGAATTCGATGACGAAGTTGTTCAGCTTGTGTACATTGGACTATGGGAAGCTTATTACCATCGGGAGTTTCACATCTCTGGTTCTGTGACCAGGATTCTGGTGCACAGCCCTGTCAACTCGACCTGGACCATTTCACCTGAATTTAGATGTGCACAGATCCTGATCTTACTGGCTATGTTTATAAAACCCGTGGTGGTGATTTTTAGCTCAGCGGCTATTAGGGTTAGCATTATCAGAGCCTCAGT